>NC_133326.1:598790289-599090289 GCF_042186555.1 Aquarana catesbeiana | reverse complement strand
CCTGGTGCCATAGTCGCACAGGTACTCATTGATGGCCCTCTGCTGCGTGTGCAGCCGATGCAGCATGGCCAACGTTGAGTTCCACCTGGTGGGCATGTCACAGATTAGGCGGTTCTTGGGCAGGTTAAATTACTTTTGGAGGTCTGCCAGCCGAGCACTGGCATTATATGACCGGCGGAAATGCACACAGACTTTCCTGGCCTGCCTCAGGACATCCTGTAAGCCCAGGTACCTGCCCAAGAACCACTGCACCACCAAGTTAAGGACGTGAGCCAAACAGGGCACATGGGTCAGTTGTCCCTGTCGGAGGGCGGAGAGGAGGTTGGTGCCATTGTCGCAAACCACCATTCCTGCCTTAAGTTGGCGTGGCGTCAACCACCTCTGAACCTGCCCCTGCAGAGCTGACAGAATCTCTGCCCCAGTGTGGCTCCTGTCCCCCAAGCACACCAGCTCAAGCACTGCATGGCATCTTTTGGCCTGCTTACTTGTGTAGCCCCCTGAACGCCTACAGAGCACCACTGGTTCCGAGGACAAAGCACAGGAAAAGGCCATGGAGGAAGAAGAGGAGGGGGTGGAGGAGAGAGGTGTGTCAGAATCACCAGTACTGGCATTTTGGAGGCGTGGTGGCAGAACAAACTCCAACACTACTGCACCTTGTCCTGCATCCTTCCCAGCTGCCAGCAGAGTCACCCAATGCGCCGTGAAACTTAGGTAACATCCCTGTCCATGCCTGCTGGACCATGAGTCAGCGGTAATATGCACCTTACCGCTGATCGCCCTGTCCAGCAAGGCCAAGACATTGCCTTCCACATGCTGTTAGAGAGCCGGAATCGCCTTCTTTGAGAAAAAGCGGCGTTTGGGAACCTGCCACTGAGAAACCGCACATTCCACAAACTCACGGAAGGGGGCAGTGTCTACCAACTGAAAAGGTAGCAGTTGAAGTGCTAGCAATTTTGCCAAGCTAGCATTCAACCGCTGGGCATGTGGATGGCTGGGAGCGAACTTCTTTCTGCGGTGCAGCAGCTGGGGCAGGGAAATTTGCCTGGTACAATCTGACGTCGGTGTAACGATAGTAGATTGCCCGCAAGTACTTGGCTGTGACACACCTAATTCTACACCTTCATTCCTCTCAGTGCAGAGAGGACTGAAGGTATAGTGGGGTTGGAGATCCCAGCTGATGAGGAGCAAGGAGAGGTCCTCTTTGTTCTTTGGTGTGGGTCTTTTAGGTACGCTTGCCAACGAACTGCATGGCAGATCAACATATGTCTGGTCAAGCATGTGGTGCTGACTCGGTTGAATTGATGATAGGCAACTCCTATCCTCATATTGATTAGTGGTTCCAAATTAATAATAACTACTGTAGTAGGGAACAGACACAAAAGATACGCTCAGCATCTTTCCAAATTACTGTTCTGCTTTATTATGACGCAATTGAAGGTTTTTATGCACATGATTACGTAGGTATCACATTCATATTACAATTGTACGTTTATGGTAACAAGGGGCGTTACATAGGCAGGCTAATTCTAATCAGGATTAGAATGTAAACATGTACTGAAAACATTATTAGTGCTGTGTGCACAGTGAGGGCAGTGTGCAATACATACAAAATAGAATACAATTATATACAGAACTTACAAATTTCCATTACAGTCTCCCCTCTTTTGATCAATATTTTGATCACTAACCATACCTGCTATAACCTTTAACCTGGAACCTCCTCACGCTTAGGTGGAGGTAGTCCTGGCCAAAGAGGCAAAAAAACTCCATTGTGGAGAAAATAATAGCTGAGCAACTTTTTTCATTACCAAATGACTTTTCATTGTGAAAAACAAATGATTGATAAGACATATTTACAGAGTACTGGCTGTACACTCCTGTGGCCAGAATGGCCTTCTAGCTGAATTGTTGGCATGCTGACTTATCAGCATATGTAAACACAGACAATTCTACATAAAATGAAGACGTACAAAAGACAAATGTGACTTCAACATGGCTGAACTGCTTTTCAATCAAAAAGTACCCTAGACTGTGTTCACAAGAGGGAAGCAAATCAAACACAGAGATTTCTTTAATTTAGTCATTTTTGCAGTGTCTGGTGTGGATCCAGGTGACTTTTCCTTCAAGTTTTGCAAAAACTGTACATGAAATGGATGCTGTATTGAGTCTCCAAACATTTCCTTATATATATATATATATAAGTCTCTTAACAATCCACATGTCGCCTGGCTTTAGTTTTAGATCCTTCCAAACTTTTAGGATCTGGAATAGGGGAGAAAACAAATAAATGAGTTTGTCAAAAACCTTAAAAGATCAGCAACGTTTTCTGTGAGATCCGAATGGAGGACTTCAGCTGCTGAGACAAAATATAAGCAAGTGAGCAACACACTCCCAAACCAAATCCCATAGGGAGACAGTCCAACATCCCCTTAGGGGCTTCATAAAATATAAGAAAACATTTAGGCAAAAGTTTTCTAGTTTCTTACTCTACTTTGTCTGCTACATTGTAGACAGTAGGGGGTGTAAAAATAAAACCCCAAAACTTCTAGTAAGGACTCTCCTATAAAAAATAATTTCCTCTGTTACTCTCTGTAGATTCTGCACTTTATATTTACAAACTACTTCTGATAACACTTTTTACTGTGGCATTTGCAGTAACATTTGCCACTGGATATCAAAAAACATGTCCATACAGACAAAATGCATACTCGTAAGATCCTAACTTGGGCATCTGGATATATCTTTTTGTAATCTCTGGGAGGGATGTTCAGCTTTTGGTAACACCTTTGGTAACAGGTAAAACAAGAAGTGGTATGTTATAAAAACAACTGTGGAGAACCCTGGCTCTATCCCACGCTCATTTACCAAGGCAGCCATAACTGCTTGTGACTGATGACACGGTCCATGTGTCAAGCTGAAGGGAAAAGAGTGGCTGGCAGACATAAATGATCACCTTTTCCAAAGTCCTGTTTCATAAGAAGTTGCCCCCCGTGGACCACTTGTTCTTCTCGTTCTGGGGTCCTTAAAGTTGAATTATTAATCCCAGCTATACTGGGCCAGAACTAGGGTGGAATCTGTGAGTTGCACAGACCCATCAAGTGTGCGGGGCTGTAAATGCAGCATCCTTAGTCACCTGGTCTGCTTCCATGTGTGAAAGTTAATATGGCTACCTCAGCAAGAACCTGGAAGGCTGAAAACAGCCAATCAAATTAACTTGGCATGCTTGATTGGTTTACCTGCCGAAGTAAAAACAAACTTCTGGCCCTTCAAATGGAACCAAAAGCTCTCTATATCTCAACTATCTATATAAATATACATTCTTTTTATAGCTCACAGGCTTTGCTAAAACATGGAGCTCTGCTTCATTAGCTGGGGAAAAAAGATCCAATGACTTTGAATACAGAGTATACTACTTCTGGGTGATAAACTGCATACTCAAATCTACAAAAAATGTAATATCTGGGTCTTCAGGGAGTGTGTCCTGCACTGGGCTCACAGCAGCTGATTCCTACACCATCAATTTAACACACGTGTCTTCCTTTGTCTCCAGCCTCCTCCAATAGAGGCGATAAGGTGGCTGGATTCAAATGTACGCATTTTTCATTGTTAGATATGTACATAAACAAACGCATATTTTAAACCTTTCATTAGACAAACATTTAGTTAGCTGTATATTTGCTGCACAGAATGTCAGACCATTAAAAATTAAACGTTTGACCAAAACAATATCTAACTTTGTCTAATAGCACTTTTGCATAAAAGCTACAGCTCTGATATATCGGGGTGAACCCTTCATTACTGGGTCCAGCTTGCATAAATATATTACAATGGCTTGTTTTCTATCACGCTGTTTGTGTAAGAACTCCAGTTTCATGTTTCAAAAAACAACTTTTTCCTGGCAATATTATGATAAATGATAACAATACCCTGCGGTCATGGAGAGATGCCCATAAATCCAAAATGTTCTTCTGCTTATACCACTGTACTTACAAGGAAAAGGGGCACATCATTTCACAAGCCACACATTCTGCTTTGGATTTCAAAAATAAAAATAAATAAAAACAAAAGGATCAACAATCTGTATGATGAACCAGAAAGCATCAAAAACTATAAAACAACTGGCTGCAGGTGGCATCTATCCTAAGGGTCGGTTCACACATGGGCAACACGACTTTAACGCGACTTTGTACCGCGACTTCAACGCGGCTTCAGCGCGACTTTGGCACGACTTCGGCAAATTACGAGGCGACTTCAAGTCGCCTCCATGACGGGCGACTTCGCTGGCGGCCCCCCCCCACCGTACCAGGCCGCATGCCCTCAACATGGGGGGTGCTTTGGGGCATGGGGGGCGCAGTGTGCGCCCCCCCCAAAGCACCTTGTCCCCATGTTGATGAGGACAAGGGCCTCTTCCCGACAACCCTGGCTGTTGGTTGTCGGGGTCTGCGGGCAGGGGGCTTATCGGAATCTGGGAGCCCCCTTTAATAAGGGGGCCCCCAGATCCCGGCCCCCCACCCTATGTGAATGAGTATGGGGTACATGGTACCCCTACCCATTCACCTAGGGAAAAAAGCGTCAATAAAACAAACAGTACACAGGTTTTTAAAATAATTTATTAGGCAGCTCCGGGATCTTCTTCCGACTTCGGGGGTCCTCTTCCGACTTCGGGGGTCTCTCCGCCATCTCCTCCCGGTGTCCGCATCTTCTGCCGGCTCCTCCGCTATCTTCTGCAGCTCAATTGCTAGCGGTGGTCCGGACTTCTGCCTTCTTCTTTTCTTCCAGAGATGTTGACACGACGCTCTCTCCAGCTGGAATGGTCTCTGAACGCTCCGCAACGGACTTATATAGGCGGTGACCCCGCCCCCTTATGAGGTCACTGTCCCAGGGCATGCTGGGGCTGTGCCGTCATAAGGGGACGTGGTCATCATCCGGTGACCACGCCTCCTAAAACGTCACAGACCCAGCATGCCCAGGGACTGTGACGGCATAAGGGGGCGGGGTCACCGCCTATATAAGTCCCTTGCAGAGCGCACAGAAACCATTCTGGCTGGGGAGAGCGTCGTGTCAACATTTCTGGAAGAGAAGAGGGAAGAAGATGATCCAGAGGTCCGGACCACCGCTGGCAAAAGAGCGCCAGAAGATAGCGGTGGAGCCGGCAGGAGATGCGGACAGCGGGAGAAGACGCCGGAGAGACCCCCGAAGTGGGAAGAAGATCCCGGAGCTGCCTAATAAATTATTTTAAATACCTGTGTACTGTGTTTTTTATTGACGCTTTTTTCCCTAGGTGAATGGGTAGGGGTACCATGTACCCCATACCTATTCACATAGGGTGGGGGGCCGGGATCTGGGGGCCCCCTTATTAAAGGGGGCTCCCAGATTCCGATAAGCCCCCCGCCCGCAGACCCCGACAACCAACGGCCAGGGTTGTCGGGAAGAGGCCCTTGTCCTCATCAACATGGGGACAAGGTGCTTTGGGGTGGGGGGGGCCGCAGAGCGCCCCCCTCCCCCAAGGCACCAAACCCCCCATGTTGAGGGCATGCGGCCTGGTACGGTTCAGGAGGGGGGGCGCTCGCTCGTCCCCACCCCCATTCCTGTCCGGCCGGGCTGCGTGCTCGGATAAGGGTCTTATATGGGGGGGGGACCCCCCATGCCGTTTTTTCGGCGTAGGGGGTTCTCCTCAAGGTCCATACCAGACCCAAGGGCCTGGTATGCCCTTGGAGGGGGAACCCATGCCGGATTTTTATTTAAAATTTGGCGCGGAGTTCCCCTCAAGATCATCTGAGCACAAGTCGCATGCCGAAGTCGGATCATGCGAGACGGCGATCCGACTTTGATCCGACTTCAATGATAGTCAATAGGCTGAAGTCGGATCAAAGTCGGATCAAAGTAGTACAGGGAGTACGCTCTGAAGTTGGAGCGCCTTCAGTAGTGTCTATTAAGACGCTAGCGTTAACTCCCATTGAAACTATTTCTGGAGCGACTTGGGGCGACTTGAGGGCGTACAAGTCGGATCCCAAGTCGCCCCAGTGTGAACCGAGCCTAACAGGGTGTGTGGACTTGATGTGATGGGTCTGTTATATTTAAATTTTATTTATTATTACTCTTACATCATGGACCGCACATCGTTATTATCAAAAACCTTAAAATTTCATTTTTGTAGAAGAACTTCTTATGTATCCCATCCATCTTGGCTTTGTTAAATATTATGGCAGCTTTATTCAAAATAACAACCTCATCTTAATCTTTTTTTTCTCTCAATAAGGGCTTATTGTATAAATGTAAAATTACAAAATTGTTATCTTAATCTAAACTAATCTCATTCATTACAAATTTCCCCAATAACCTGGATTTCATTTCCAACCAAAGGTTGTCTAAACCAGTTTCAATATATCTATATTATTAATAAAATTGTTAAACTCATTAGAAATGAATACTCATTATTACTTAATTTCCCTTTTTTTTTTGCACTGTTTCCACTCTCAAAAGATTTTCAATTTGTATAATACACGGTTAAATGTAACCTTCATTTTACCATGTTTGGAAAACAGATTCAAAATAATTGTGATCACATTGTTTACCATTAGATTAATTAACCCAGCACATTTTGTTATAAATGTTTTGTCTAAAAAAATGGAATTGGCATGGTGTCCTTCCAGCTTATCACTGACCTCTCATCCCAGCCACATTTTTTTTCATGAGAGCGCAAAGGAGGGGGTCACATCTGCGTACATGACACACAAGCAATAGAACTAAAGGTCCCAGCATTCGCACACACATACCAATATCTCTCTAAAATCGCTTACTTTTTCCCCATTTGTACACAACACATGCATATCATTCTCTTACATTCTTTTAACTCTTTAATATTTACCTGCCTAAATTCTGCTTTCCTTATTTTGTTCAGATATATTTTATATCTAGCTTCTATGATCAGACGGGCAGCCAGAGTGCTCATCCCATCTTCCCTCTCTGACAACATATAAAGTATTCTGTTTTACCTCTCATTTCTCTGTTTCTGATTTTTACTAGTTGTAGTGCCTGACCCCAAATTCATCCCACAACTTAACATGAAAATGTCCCTTTCTGTCTAGTGTTAATGTCACCCTTGATCCATCCTGCTCACATAGATAACTGTTTCTTTAGCTATTTACTCTGCATGATTCTTAGTCCCTGTGGACCTTGGTAACCCAGTTACCCATTGTGGATCCATGTCCACTTTAACCATTAATCTAGGGGCTCAGTATAGACGGAACCGCACCTTCAGTTCATATATAGCGCTCCTCTTGCGCTGGGCATTTTTGAGGGTCTCTTACCCTTCATTCCCTTACTTAATTCAATGCCCATAATGACTGGCCAGTCTTCTCTCTTCTCTACGTGTGCCTATACCCTCTTGCCTCTAAACGACTTTATCTAGCAGATGTACTACATATACCTGTGAACAGCACTATTCTTCCCTTTCTTATCTATAACACTCCGATGGACAATAGACAGGGACAACATAACATATAACCACCAATCAATACAGTTCGATTAAGGGGAGTAAAATAGATACCCTTTGTCCCGAAAATGCCTTACCGATCAAGGAAGTCTGATAACTGAAATGTAAGCAAAAGGCTTACTTCAGCCGGCTGATTATCAGAAATTCCCGGATCGTCTCAAGCTCCTCGTATCAGATACTCAGGGTCACCTGGAATCCCCTCCTAAGGCAAAGCTCGCCATGCTGACTCGGTTGAATTGATGATAGGCAACTCCTATCCTCATATTGATTAGTGGTTCCAAATTAATAATAACTACTGCAGTAGGGAACAGACACAAAAGATACGCTCAGCATCTTTCCAAATTACTGTTCTGCTTTATTATGACGCAATTGAAGGTTTTTATGCACATGATTACGTAGGTATCACATTAATATTACAATTGTACGTTTATGGTAACAAGGGGCGTTACATAGGCAGGCTAATTCTAATCAGGATTAGAATGTAAACATGTACTGAAAACATTATTAGTGCTGTGTGCACAGTGAGGGCAGTGTGAAATACATACAAAATAGAATACAATTATATACAGAACTTACAAATTTCCATTACAGGTGCCCAAGCGGGAGATGTTTTGGCCATGCGAGATACGCTTGAGACATATGTTGCAAATAGCAGCGGTGGGATCTGATGCACTCGTCTCAAAAAAGGCCCACACCAAAGAACTTTTGGAATAATGCGCAGAGACAGCAGCGCCCTGCACATGCGGATCTCTGCGGTGTGATGCAGTCAGTGTGCTGCCCTTAGGCTGGCCCCTGGAGGGCATCCTGCCTCGTTGGTGATGTGCCTCCTCCTCCTCCTCCTCTCTCCTATCAGGCACCCATGTGGAGTCAGTGACCTCATCATCCCCTCCCTCCTCATCACTGGAGCAAACCTGGTAGTATGCTGCAGCAGGGGGAACATGACTGCCAGATTGCTGTCGTTCTTGGGCACCCCCTCTGTCTGGGCTCACGTTACTGCCTTCCTCTAGCTGAGTACCATCATCGGAGCCTTCAAAACGCTGGGCATCCTCCTGGAGCATGTACCCAACACTGTGGTCAAACAGTTCGAGGGACTCCTCAGGAGGACATGGTGGGGCTAGGGAAGTGTATATATATATATATATATATATATATATATATATATACCGATTATACTGCAGCTAGCAGAATCAACTGCCTGCCTGTAGTATTATTAGTATGATAACAGCTGCACTTGTCTTCAGGTAGCAACTGTGCAGGGTACACAGTACAGTAACTGGAAATACTTCAAGAGCCTACACAAGCACCTGGCTGCAGGTAGCTATACTGTAGGTGCAACTATGCGGCGTACACAGTACAGTAACTGGAAATACTTCAAAGAGCCTACACAAGCATCTGGCTGCAGGTAGCTATACTGTAGGTGCAACTGTATGGGGTACACAGTACAGTACCTGGAAATACTTCAAGAGCCTACACAAGCACCTGGCTGCAGGTAGCTATACTGTAGGTGCAACTGTGCGGGGTACACAGTACAGTAACTGGAAATACTTCAAAGAGCCTACACAAGCACCTGGCTGCAGGTAGCTATACTCTAGGTGCAACTGTGTGGGGTACACAGTACAGTAACTGGAAATACTTCAAGAGCCTACACAAGCACCTGGCAGCAGGTAGCTATACTGTAGGTGCAACTGTGCTGGGTACACAGTACAGTAACTGGAAATACTTCAAGAGCCTACACAAGCACCTGGCTGCAGGTAGCTATACTGTAGGTGCAACTGTGCTGGGTACACAGTACAGTAACTGGAAATACTTCAAGAGCCTACACAAGCACCTGGCTGCAGGTAGCTATACTGTAGGTGCAACTGTGCGGCGTACACAGTACAGTAAGTAACTGGAAATACTTCAAAGAGCCTACAAAAGCACCTGGCTGCAGGTAGCTATACTGTAGGTGCAACTGTGCGAGGTACACAGTACAGTAACTGGAAATACTTCAAGAGCCTACACAAGCACCTGGCTGCAGGTAGCCATACTGTAGGTGCAGCTGTGCAGGGTACACAGTACAGTAACTGGAAATATTTCAAGAGCCTACACAAGCACCTGGCTGCAGGTAGCTATACTGTAGGTGCAACTGTGCAGGGTACACAGTACAGTAACTGGAAATACTGTAAAAACAACTGCCTGCCTGTCAGTATATTAGGAAGAGAAGAACAGGATCTAGCTAAACTGAATACAGTGTATATATATATATATATATATATATATATACACACCTGGGATGCATATATATACACAATACACTGTAAGTGCAGCTAACTCGACCTGCCTACTCTATCTAACTTAAATCAAATGACACTGTCTCTCTCTATGTCTATCTCTCTCTCAAGCCGGAACACACTACACAGGGCCGACGTGCAGGCAGCCTTATATAGTGTGGGGCGTGTACTAAACCCCCTGAGCCATAATTGGCCAAAGCCTCCTTGGCTTTGGCCAATTACGGCTCTCTGTACACACAGTGCTGTGATTGGCCAAGCATGCGGGTCATAGTGCATGCTTGGCCAATCATCAGCCAACAATGCACTGTGATGCCGCAGTGAATTATGGGCCGTGACGTGCCACACGAATTTGGTGCGAACGGCCCATATCGTTCGTAATTCGGCGAACGACCGAACACACGATGTTCGAGTCGAACATGGGTTCGACCCAAACATGAAGCTCATCCCTACTACAGAATATAAAACGGAAAATTGTATCAAATACTTACCATAATTTTCCTTTCCTGACACCAAACCATGGCAGCATACTAGTGATAGAGCTCTGCCTCTTGACCACTCCCTTAGGACCAGTGAATAGCATAAATGAAGGCATGGTTAGCCGCCACCCCATTCTTTGTAACAAGCCACATACCGGAACGCACATGGGTGGGCTCATATGCTGCCATGGTTTGGTGTCAGGAAAGGAAAATTACGGTAAGTATTTGATACAATTTTCCGTTTTCCTGACGCCAACATGGCAGCATACTAGTGATAAATAACTAGCTGATAGGGTGGGATCTATTTGTCAAACCTATCTTCTAATTAGGATGAGACAGAGGACTGAATAGTCCTTCCTACAAAGTCCCCTGATGACAAGGCCCCAGCATCTATTCTGTCAAGTTTGAGTAGGAATGTTGGAGCGACCACGATACCTCTGTACAGATGGGCACCATAGATTCTCTTGAATGTGTTGCCTATGAGGCTTTAACTGCTCTGGTAGAGTGCTCCGCCGCCACTGACGGAGGCTCGCGACCTCTAGTCTTATATACACAACCCAAGCCTGCTAGGATCCAGGCAGTAACCTCTTTCCCTTGATGATTCCCAGCTGGAATGACAAAAGGTTTATTTAGATGACCTGAAAGGGACAATTGTGGAGAGATAATCCTTTAAAGTTCTGAAAATGAACAGTACGTGTGACTTTCCTGTGTGACGTTTGGAAAGTTAGGCAATGTCCAGCTGTCTGTTAAATAGCAGTCTGTTGCTACGTTTGATGCAGGATGATCTACAAGGTGCAACTCTACTCTTTCTGGAAAGAAAGGAATATATATATATTTACATTGAAGCTCCAAGAGCTTGAATCTCTGATAACCTTCTGCTTAACCACTTTAGCCCCGGAAGGATTTACCCCCTTCCTGACCAGAGCACTTTTTACAATTTGGCACTGCGTCGCTTTAACTGCTAATTGCGCGGTCATGCAATGCTGTACCCAAACGAAATTTGTGTCCTTTTCTTCCCACAAATAGAGCTTTCTTTTGATGTTATTTGATCACCTCTGCGGTTTTTATTTTTTGCGATATAAACGGAAAAAGACCGAAAATTTTGAAAAAAATGACATTTTCTACTTTTTGTTATAAAAAAAATCCAATAAACTCAATTTTAGTCTTAGATTTAGGCCAAAATGTATTCGGCCACATGTCTTTGGTAAAAAAAATGGCAATAAGCGTATATTTATTGGTTTGCGCAAAAATTATAGCGTCTACAAACTAGGGTACATTTTCTGGAATTTACACAGCTTTTAGTTTATGACTGCCTATGTCATTTCTTGAGGTGCTAAAATAGCAGGGCAGTACAGACCCCCCCCCAAATGACCCCATTTTGGAAAGTAGACACCCCAAGGAAATTGCTAAGAGGCATTTTGAGCCCATTGAATATTAATTTTTTTTTGTCCCAAGTGATTGAATAATGACAAAAAAAAAAAAAATTACAAAAAGTTGTCACTAAATGATATATTGCTCACACAGGCCATGGGCATATGTGGAATTGCACCCCAAAATACATTCAGCTGCTTCTCCTGAGTACGGGGATACCACATGTGTGGGACTTTTTGGGAGCCTAGCCGCGTACGGGGCCCCGAAAACCAATCACCGCCTTCAGGATTTTCAAGGGCATAAATTTTTTATTTCACTCCTCACTACCTATCACAGTTTTGAAGGCCATAAAATGCCCAGAGGGCACAAAACCCCCCCAAATGACCCCATTTTGAAAAGTAGACACCCCAAGCTATTTGCTGAGAGGCATGTTGAGTCCATGGAATATTTTATATTTGGACACAAGTTGCGGGAAAGTGACACTTTTTTTTTTTTTTCACAAAGTTGTCACTAAATAATATATTGCTAACACAGGCCATGGGCATATGTGGAATTGCACCCCAAAATTTAGCTGCTTCTCCTGAGTATGGGGATACCACATGTGTGGGACTTTTTGGGAGCCTAACCGCGTATGGGGCCCCGAAAACCAATCACCGCTTTCAGGATTTCTAAGGGTGTAAATTTTTTATTTCACTCTTCACTGCCTATCACAGTTACGAAGGCCATGGAATGCCCAGGTGGCACAAACCCCCCCCAAATGACCCCATTTTGGAAAGTAGACACCCCAAGCTATTTGCTGAGAGGCATGGTGAGTATTTTGCAGCTCTCATTTGCTTTTGAAAATGAAGACAGACAAGAAAAAAATTTTTTTTTTACTTTTTTCAATTTTCAAAACTTTGTGACAAAAAGTGAGGTCTGCAAAATACTCACTATACCTCTCAGCAAATTCCATGGCCTCCGAAACTGTGATAGGCAGTGAAGAGTGAAATCAAAAATTTACACCCTTAGAAAGCCTGAAGGCGGTGCTTGTTTGTCAGGGTCCCGTGCGCGGCTAGGCTCCCAAAAAGTGTCACACATGTGGTATCCCCGTACTCAGGAGAAGCAACAGAATGTACTTTGGGGTGTAATTTCACATATTCCCATGGCATGTTTGAGCAATATGTCATTTAGTGACAACTTTGTGCAAAAAAAAAAAAAAAAATTGTCTTTTTCCTGCAACTTGTGTCACAATATAAAATATTCCATGGACTCGACATGCCTCTCAGCAAATAGCTTGGGGTGTCTACTTTCCACAATGGGGTCATTTGGGGGGGTTTTGAACTGTCCTGGCATTTTATGCACAACATTTAGAAGCTTATGTCACACATCACCCACTCTTCTAACCACTTGAAGACAAAGCCCTTTCTGACACTTTTTGTTTACATAAAAAAAAAATTAATTTTTTTTGCAAGAAAATTACTTTGAACCCCCAAACATTATATATTTTTTTAAAGCAAATGCCCTACAGATTAAAATGGTGGGTGTTTCATTTTTTTTTTTCACACAGTATTTGCGCAGAGATTTTTCAAACGCATTTTTTGGGGAAAAAACACACTTTTTTAAATTTTAATGCACTAAAACACACTATATTGCCCAAATGTTTGATGAAATAAAAAAGATGATCTTAGGCCGAGTACATGGATACCAAACATGACATGCTTTAAAATTGGGCACAAACGTGCAGTGGCAACAAAATAGATACATTTTTTTAAAGCCTTTACAGGTTACCACTTTAGATTTACAGAGGTCTACTGCTAAAATAATTACTACCCTCGATCTGACCTTCGCGGTGATACCTCACATGCAGGGTGCAATTGCTGTTTACATTTGACGCCAGACCGACGCTTGCGTTCGCCTTAGCGCGAGAGCAGGGGGGGACAAGGGTGCTTTTTTTTTTTTTTTTTTGTTTTTTTCTTTATTATTTTTTTGCTTTTTTATCTTATTTTTAAACTGTTCCTTTCATTTATTTTTTTAATCATTTTTATTGTTATCCCAGGGAATGTAAATATCCCCTATGATAGCAATAGGTAGTGACAGGTACTCTTTTTTTGAAAAAAATGGGGTCTATTAGACCCTAGATCTCTCCTCTGCCCTCAAAGCATCTGACCACACCAAGATCGGTGTGATAAAATGCTTTCCCAATTTCCCAATGGCGCTGTTTACATCCGGCGAAATCTAAGTCATGAAATGCTCGTAGCTTCCGGTTTCTTAGGCCATAGAGATGTTTGGAGCCACTCTGGTCTCTGATCAGCTCTATGGTCAGCTGGCTGAATCACCGGCTGCATTCTCAGGTTCCTTGTTGAGACAGGAGAGCCAGAGAAAAACACAGAAGACGGTGGGGGGGGGGGGCATTCCCTCCCACTGCTTGTAAAAGCAGTCTAGAGGCTAATTAGCTGCTAGGATTGCTTTTACATGAAAGCCGACCCCTGGCTGAAAAGAATGATACCAAGATGAAACCTAAACCTGCAGGCATCATTCTGGTATAACCACTCAAAGTCGTGAATTGCGTACCTGAAGACAAAAAAATGGTTAACAATAAAACACAGTAAACGGTAAAGTATAAAAAATTGCATACCTGAAAAGCAAACATGATAAAACATAATAACAATAAAACATTGCAGAATAGAATACAGTAAAAAAGAGCAGAACAATAGAGAGAGAATAGAGAGAGAGAGAACAATGAAATGACAACTATTTTTTTTTTATTTTATATATTTTTTTGTGTTTTCTTTTTTTTACACTTTTTTTTGTAACTGTAACTTTTATAACTGTAACCGGTTCCAGGTTCGGGTCTCTCAAAATGCGATGGCATCTTGGGAGACCCTGTGAAAGTGTGCCTAGTTTGTGCAATGCTGTACCCTACGCTAATACGCTAAAACTAGTGCATGGTAGCGTTCAAAACATTCACCAATGCAAAGACCAGGATTGTCAGGACAGGAGGGACAATAATAGCGGGTGTCACGCCTATATCCGCGCTTGCTGCAGACACGACATCTTTTTTTGGGAGGGTACGTTGGGTAGGGGTACTCGGGAGGACATAAAAATGCCTCTCATGCAACCGACTGCGTTTGGTTGGGCATGTGAAAGGGGGAAGTACGGGCGCTGCAGAAGTGGTGGCAGCGGGACACTACTTGTGCTTGTCACCTCACCAGCTTGAACTGCACTTATGGGACTCGCCACATCACCAAGTGTTACTGCAGTGCTGGTTTGACTATGACCGGGGTGTACTAGGCCGCTGGTGCTTGCCAGTTCACCAAAACGCTACCAAAAAAACAGCGATCGCAGGGATCAAGCCTGACTCTGCGAACGCTGCAGTTATGTGTTTAGTGTTTTGTGACAGTGATCGATCGATACTGCACTTGGGTGGGCTGGGCCGGGCGGAGGGGCAAAATGCAGGTGCTAGCAGGTATCTGGGCTGATCCCGCTAACACTGCGTTTTTGGGAACCCTAAACTGCTGGGGACGCTAGTATAGATCTGATCGGATCAGATATTGATCTGTTCAGATACTATACCACTAAGGGAGGTGTACGGTGCGTGCGTGGGTGTTAGCGGTACTGGCGCTAACCTGACGCTGCTTGGAGCTGGTGCTTGCCAGGTCACCAGAACGCTAACAAAAAACTGTTAGCGATCGCAGGGATCAGGCCTGACTCTGCGAACGCTGCATTTATGTGTTTAGTGTTTTGTAAGTGACAGTGATCGATCGATACTGCACTTGGGTGGGCTGGGCTGGGCCGGGCGGAGGGGCAAAATGCAGGTGCTAGCAGGTATCTGGGCTGATCCCGCTAACACTGCGTTTTTGGGAACCCTAAACTGCTGGGGACGCTAGTATAGATCTGATCGGATCAGATATTGATCCGTTCAGATACTATACCACTAAGGGAGGTGTACGATGCGTGCGTGGGTGTTAGCGGTACTGGCGCTAACCTGACGCTGCTTGGGGCTGGTGCTTGCCAGGTCACCAGAACGCTAACAAAAAAATGTTAGTGATCGCAGGGATCAGGCCTGACTCTGCGAACGCTGCATTTATGTGTTTAGTGTTTTGTAAGTGACAGTGATCGATCGATACTGCACTTGGGTGGGCTGGGCTGGGCCGGGCGGAGGGGCAAAACGCAGGTGCTAGCAGGTATCTGGGCTCATCCCGCTAACACTGCATTTTTGGGAACCCTAAACTGCTGGGGACGCTAGTATAGATCTGATCGGATCAGATATTGATACGTTCAGATACTCTACCACTAAGGGAGGTGTACGGTGCGTGCGTGGGTGTTAGCGGTACTGGCGCTAACCTGACGCTGCCTGGGGCTGGTGCTTGCCAGTTCACCAAAATGCTACCAAAAAAACTGTTAGCAATCGCAGGGATCAGGCCTGACTCTGCGAACGCTGCAGTTATGCGTTTAGTGTTTTGTAAGTGACAGTGATCGATCGATACTGCACTTGGGTGGGCTGGGCTGGGCTGGGCTGGGCGGGGCGGAGGGGCAAAACGCAGGTGCTAGCAGGTATCTGGGCTGATCCCGCTAACACTGTGTTTTTGGGAACCCTAAACTGCTGGGGTCACTAGTATAGATCTGATCAGATCAGATATTGATCTGTTCCGATACTATACCACTAAGGGAGGCGTATGCTGCGTGCGTGGGTGTTAGCAGTACTGGCGCTAATCTGACGCTGCCTGGGGCGACGCATATCACCGCCGGGCGATCAGGGGGCTAAACCTTTATTCGGTAATAAACAGCGGGTGCCCTGACACTATAAAAAATAAACTAACTAACCAGCATCACCTGTAACAGTTATACGGTGATCAGTGGTGAAAGGGTTAACTAGGGGGCAATCAAGGGGTTAAAACATTTATTAGGTAGTATATGGGGGTCCCTGACGCTATAAAACGCTGACAGCGAACCTATATATTTACCTTCCTAACTAGCGTCACCAGTGACACTAATACAGCAATCAGAAAAATGATCGCTTAGCGACACTGGCGACGGGGGGTGATCAAGGGGTTAAAACTTTATTAGGGGGCTAACACTAAATGCCCTTCCACACTAACTGTCACAAACTGACGCCATGCAGTAATCAGAAAAAAAAAAACTGCTTGGTGTCAGTGTGACGGGGGGAGGGAGGGGTGATTGGGGGGTGATCGGGGGTGTAAAGTGTGCCTGGCATGGTCTACTGTATGTGTAGTGTTTTACACTCACATTGCAGTCTTCTCTCCTCGGCGCCAGAACGGAAAATACCGAGCCCAGGAGAGATGACATCATTTC
Source organism: Aquarana catesbeiana (assembly GCF_042186555.1). NCBI lineage: Eukaryota > Metazoa > Chordata > Amphibia > Anura > Ranidae > Aquarana > Aquarana catesbeiana. The sequence goes on along the minus strand of NC_133326.1, from coordinate 599,073,385 downwards.
CTTTGCTGCTGTTTAGCATACAGCAGCAGAGGAATGATTCTCATTCGCTGGGAGCGATCGCGAGGGGGAGGCACGAATGGATGGTCTCCCCCTCACCTCTCATCGCTCCCAGACCAAAGCCGACCGCCTCGGGCACGGGGGGGGTCCGATCGGACCCCCCACCCGCGGGAGGCAGATCACGTACAGGTACGTGATTCTGCCTGCCCGTGCCATTCTGCCAACGTACATCGGCATGAGATGGTCGGCAAGTGGTTAAAGTTCTTGCAATTTATACTGCCTTGTAAGTGATGGCCTGAACCGCACACTGCTCTGTTGGAACAAACGGTTAAACTGATATGAGATCCAGCAACTGCAATAGATCTTTCTTCCTTGGTGACCAACTCTTCACGACTGTCCTCAAAAGCTGTGCAAACGTAAGGATTCTTGGCCCATTCAAATGTGTTATTGCCAATATAGCCCACACTCGTGAGCTATGTGAGGATAGGCTAAGGCCTAGAGCAGTGTTTCTCAACTCCAGTCCTCAGGCGCCCCAACAGGTCGTGTTTTCAGGATTTCCATTATTTTGCTCAGGTGATTTGATCAGTTTCACTTCCTTAGTAATTACCACAGCCGTTTCGTCTGAGGGAAATCCTGAAAACATGACCTGTTGGGGCGCCTTGAGGACTGGAGTTGAGAAACACTGGCCTAGAGGAAGTATAGAACAGCTGACACTGGCAGGGCAGTAGGATCAATGGCTTGCCCTACCAAGAAAACTTGTTCCAGAATTAGACCTAGATGTTGTAAGTAGAATGTCTTCTCGCACACAACAAAGTAGAGATCACTGGAGTGAAACTGGAGCAACCGGAGTTGCCCATCCTCCCCCTTTAGTGTCCCTGCTTTCAGCCCCAGTCTGCGTATGTTAAAGAGGGGAAATGTCTTCTGTATCCTGAAATGAATGGCCAGGGAAAACTGAGGGCCTCCTGGTCAACATGGAGGACTGGCTATGACAACTATGTTCTCTCTTAACAGCCTCAAGGGGAATCTCATTTACAAGAAATGTTGGGGAAAAATATATAGGTTAGATTGTAGTCCCAGGGAGAGACCAGAGCATCTGCCCCTTGCGCCTTGGGGTACACACAAAATCAGGCCAAAGTTTGTGATTTCTGTGGGAAACGAGGAGGTCTATCTGTGGTAGGCCCCACCTGTGGACCAGCTCAGAGAAGACCTGGGTCGTAGACCCACTCGTTGTGCTCTGGGAAGCTTGTACTAGTTCAAAAGAAACCGCTGGGGACACGCGTGGGGCGGAGCTAGCAGCTGGCATGTGAGCAGCACTGAGCTGGAGCTCCATGTAGGACAACAAATCCTTTAGTCATCCTGGGTGTCAGAGACACAGATTCTTCACACCAAAGCTTCCAGTACTCCCTCTGGTCTTGGCAGACCGCAGTGGTATGGTTAAATACGGGCGAGCGCCCATGGAATCCTCGGCGGAGCGCCTCTCTCAGTATGCCTGGGGATCTCAAGATGGCGACGGCCATGAGGCAGAAGAACGAAGCCCCAGCAATACACAGCAGAGCGGAACGGACCGGCCCCCCTCTCACTCTGGCAAGGTAAGCCCGCTGCCTCCTAGAACTAAGGGATTGAGAAGAGGACTCTCCCTGGATGGGCTACCACAGGAAGAACTGGGGGACATAGTGCCAGAGGTGGGGAAGGGGGAACCATCTCTGAAACAGATTATGGAAGCTATATGTACCTGCCAGGCCACACTGACTGAACACATTGATGGAATAAGGGCTGAGATGTCGTTTTTAAAGAATGATGTACAGACCATTAGAGAAAGGGCTACTGAAGCTGAACAGAGAATTAGTGACCTGGAAGATGTAGTCCGCCCTATGGACCATAAAGTGCAGAATATACATTGTGAAGTGGGTGCTCACACAGATAAGCTTAGTGACATGGAAGACCACCAAAGGAGGAACAATATTCGCCTGGTTAGTTTCCCTGAGAAGGCAGAGGGCAAACAACCTGAAGACTTCCTTGAAATGTGGTTTAAGGATAATATGGCGGAAGATACATTTTCACGCTTGTTTGCCATAGAGAGGGCCCATATAGTCCCATCAAAACCCCCCCCCCCCCCCCGGGTCTTACCCATGTCCAATGATAGCCTGTATCCTACACAGAGACCGTGAAAATATCCTCCGTGCGGCCCGCACTATGGGAGATTTGCAATATAATGGAAATTGAATTTCAATATACCCCGACTTTTCTGCAGCTACGCAGAAGTAAAGAGCCAGCTTTGTGCATGTCAAGAAAAGGCTCAGGGATCTGCAGCTGGCTTATAGCATGTTGTACCCAGCAAAGCTGAGAGTGGTCGATAGGGGAAAAGTTTCCTTCCTTAATTCTCCCACTGAAGCCTCTCTCTGGCTGGATGCTAGGGGGCGCCCTAGCCCTGAAGCCAGACGCTGAGAGGAAGACACACATCCTTTTGACCTATGCTTCTGCAGCTAACCTTACCAATTTACTTTTGTTTATCCGCCCTGAGGCTCAAGATTGTGTTCTTATGCTCTGATACTACAGTTATACCGTGACTTGTCCTACATGGTTCTACATGTTGATTGAACGTTCATGTTGCTAGGTTTCTCTTGGATGCAGGAGAATCTTTCTTTCTATTATCATTTCTTGGAACTTTTTTTACTCCCCGGAATGCACTACTGAACTGTGTATTGCCAGGAACAGATCCTTTCAAGATCTTCTTATAAAGAGGACAGGAAAAGTTTGGGGTTTTTTTGTTTCTTTTCTCCTCCTTTTATCTTTTTTCTTATTTTTTGTTTTGCTGGCACTGGCTACAGATACTGTTCTCCTAATACATGCAGGGAGGGTGTGGGGTGTTGATAGGTCTGGACATTTTTTTTTTTTCTTCCTCCACAAGACTCACTGCAGGTTGATAAGTGGTGGGCTCCCTCCCTGCTAAAGACCTATAACCCCAGAGGTTGATCACGATCTATGACCCCCTGAGGTTGTATACTATTGTTATAGTTATGGGATCTGGGCACACGGCATGTTGGTTAGTGCTGTGTGCTGCTGTCTCTCTCTGTTTTAGTCCCCACAGATTGGAGTGGCTGGCCAAAGACTGGTTAGCCGATGCTCTCCCGGGAGGCGAGCTCTGGTATTGTTGCTCTATCAATGGTGGGTAATATAAATATATTGTCATGGAATGTCCGTGGTATGAACTCGAAGATAAAGAGATCCCTGGCCTTTATTTTATACAAAGGTATAATCCATATTATCCTGTTACAGGAGACACATCTCCAAGGTTCCAAAGTTATGGCATTAAAGAAAGCTAACATTATGAGAGTCATACACGCTCAATATTCAACGTATTCTAGGGGAGTGGCCATTCTGGTTACTAAGAAAGCAGCGGCACAAATTATACAGGTCAAATCAGACCCCAATGGTAGATATGCTATATTAGTATGTCAAATGTTTAATATATGTTTAACTCTGGTATGTATGTTCCACTGCCATTCTCCTTCCAAGTATTAGAAAGCATTCTAAATGAAGCTGTGAAGATAGCACAGGGCCCACTGCTGTTGATGGGCGATTTTAATGCGGTGTCGGATGGGAATCTTGACAGGCATGGATGTGCGTCTGGCGTGCGCCACACCCTTTCATCCTGGTTGGACAACTATTCTCTCACTGATGTGTGGCGTCCTAATAATCCAGGAGTCAGGACATATTCATGCCACTCAGAAACTCACAAGCCACTGACTAAAATAGATATGCTGCTGTCCTCCATAGATGGTCTCCAAATTATATCCGGGGTCAGGTACCTTCCTAGAGCTCTATCGGACCATTCCCCACTGGAAGTCATATTAAATTTGAATGTGCCCAATGGGAGAAGCCAATGGTGCCTGAAAACACAGTGGCTACAGGAGGAATACGTGACACTGGGCTGTAAGACGGCTATTAGTCATTGCTGGAGGGAGAATGGTGCTGAGACCTCGATACACAATCAATGAGAGGCTTTTAAAGCCACCATGAGGGGAGTGTTTACTAAAGAGACGAGAGACTTTGCAAATGCCTTAGCCCCGGTTCACACAGGGGCGGCACGACTTGCAGGTCGCCTCAGCGAGGCGACCTGCAAACGACTTCCGAGGCGACTTGCAAAATGACTTCTGCATAGAAGTCTATGCAAGTCGCCCCCAAAGTAGTACAGGAACCTTTTTCTAAGTCGGAGCGACTTGCGTCGCTCCTATTAGAACGGTTCCGTAGCACAGAACGGGAGGCGACTTGTCAGGCGACTAGGTCGCCTGACAAGTCGCCCCTGTGTGAACCGGCCCTTCAACTCCGATATCAAACAAGTGGAACGCGATGCAGCTGCAGCTGAACAGAATATATATGATGGCGGTGCATGCAGATGCAGCGGCTGGGTGCTCTGTACAGCAGTGTGAGAGGATGATTGTTTGCTATGAGCGAGAAGAGCTGCTGGCTATTTGCTGTAGGCAGGAAAATGCTGTGTGTACTATGGAAGGCCAGGACTACGCTTTAGTGCCTTGGGTTTCATGTCCTGTCCCACTATATGCCCTGCTAGGAGCTTTGCCAGAGATTCAGCACTTTGGGAAGTGTGCTGAGACTGCAATCGATGCCATGGCAGCTGCTGCAGAGCTGACAGGAAAACAAGAAAAGCAAGCAAGCTAAGCAGTGGAGGTGCAACACACTAAAACTTCCCCTGGAGAGCTCATGCTTAGCTGAGTGTGCTGAGGCTGCCGTTAAAGCATCCAAAGGAACTGTTGGAGGTGCTGATGTTTTTCTTGGGAGACACCGGAGGAAACGGAGATACAGGAAACAGAAACGGGGTAAGAGAGCAGGTATAAGATTAAGACTGGAAGCTTGCCCATATAGACCTGTGTTGCCAAGTCTTTTTCTTAGTAATTGAAGATCTCTTTTAAACAAGATGGATGAACTCAGGCTGTGGTTTATTGCACACAAATTAAATAGCTGTGTGACTGTCCTCACAGAGACCTGGCTGGATGGTTCTATACCTGATGAGGCCATTGAGCTGGCAGGCTGCTCTGTCTATCGAGCGGATAGGACTGCGGACTCTGGAAAGACTAAAGGAGGTGGTCTGTGTGTATATGTTAACAATAACTGCAGTACAACTATCAATATTGTCGGGACATACTGTTCACCTGATTTGGAATATCTTATGCTAAAATGTAGACCTTTTTTCATACCAAGAGAATTTACTAATGTTATAATTGTGGCTGTGTACATACCTCCACAGGTTAATTCTAAGCTGGCTCTGGAGGAATTATATGATGCTATCAACATTCAGCTGAATGCACATCCAGAGGGGGTTGTGATTGTGGCTGGCGATTTTAACCCTGTGGAGCTAGAAATGGTTCTTCCTAAATTTTAAAAGAATGTGCACTTTCCAACAAGGGAGAACAATATTTTAGATCAGGTATATACAAATGTTTCCAGTGCATATAAAGCTACTTTGTTGCCACATCTTGGTCTATCAGATCATACCTCTTTAATGATGATCCCATGTTATAAGCCTCTTGTTTGCAGAACAAAACCAGATATTAAAACCATACAGATTTGGAGTGAGTAGTCAAATTCACTCCTGCAAGAGTGCTTTGAATTAACTGATTGGAATGTATTTGCACAGGATGCAGACTTAGAAGAATATGCTTCATCTGTTCTAGCTTATATCCGCTTTTGTATGGAGATGTTCCTAGTTACAAAAACTATTAAGGTGTTCTCAAACCAAAAGCCTTGGTTGGATGGTAAAGTAAGGGCTCAGCTTAGAGCAAGGGATGTGGCCTTTAGATCGGGCGACCCTATGGCTTATAGGAAAGCTCGGAATGAATTAAAGAAAGGCATTAAGGAGGCTAAGCGTAGATATAAACAGCGCATTGAATCTTATTTTGAAAATCAAAATTCTTGTAGCATGTGGAAGGGGATTAAAACAATGGTAGATTTTAAATCTAGGAATACACAGGTTTGTAAAGTGCTCCCTGACACCTTTAAACCAATTTTGTGCTCGCTTTGAGGGCCAAAATATGAGATGTGAAACCCATAGTAAAGAACTAGAGGAGGACGACCATTTATTGGTACTAAAAATACATGCGGTCAGGTCAAATTTGAGGAAGATTGACATCAGAAAGGCAGCAGGACCAGACGGGGTGTCAGGCCATATACTGAGGGGATGTGCAGACCAGTTAGCAGGTGTTTTTACTGATATTTTTAATTTGTCATTAAAGCAGGCTGCAGTACCTTCTTGTTTTAAATCTACTACTATTGTCCCAATACCTAAAAAAATCTGCGATATCATGCTTAAATGATTATCGCCCAGTTGCCCTAACTCCTATCATCATGAAATGTTTTGAGAGGCTCGTATTATCACATCTTAAGGCAAGCATTCCTGTTGATCTGGATAAGTATCAGTTTGCCTATCGTGCAAATAGATGCACAGATGATGCAATTGCTATTGCATTGCATGCTGCCTTGACACATCTTGAGCACCCAAACACATATGTTAGGATGTTATTCATTGATTTTAGCTCTGCATTTAATACAGCAGTTCCTGAAAAATTAGTGGAAAAGTTAAAAGCTTTGGGCCTATGTCCATTGCTGCGCTCATGGATTATGGATTTTCTAACAAACAGGCCACAAATGGTGAGAATAGGAGATCAGATGTCTAACGCTATTATTTTGAATACAGGGGTACCACAGGGATGTGTGTTCACTCTGGCCTTGTTTACATTGTTCACGTACGACTGTACTCCCATACATGTGTCTAACACTATAGTGAAGTTTGCTGATGACACCACTTTAGTGGGACTCATACAAGACAATACTGAGACGGCTTATAGGCAGGAAATTCAACATTTGGTTGAATGGTGTAGAGAAAATGATTTAATACTCAATACTAGGGATGAGCTTCGAACATTGGCTGTTCGCAAGTTCGCCGAACAGCGAACAATTTGGGGTGTTCGCGGCAAATTCGAATGCCGCGGAACACCCTTTAAAAGTCTATGGGAGAAATCAAAAGTGCTAATTTTAAAGGCTTATATGCAAGTTATTGTCATAAAAAGTGTTTGGGGACCTGCCCCAGGTGACATGGATTAATGCAAAAAAAAGTTTTAAAAACGTCCGTTTTTTCAGGAGCAGTGATTTTAATAATGCTTAAAGTCAAACAATAAAAGTGTAATATCTCTTTAAATTTCGTAGCTGGGGGGTGTCTATAGTATGCCTGTAAAGGGGCGCATGTTTCCTGTGTTTAGAACAGTCTGACAGGAAAATGACATTTTGAAGGAAAAAACCCATTTAAAACTACTCGCGGCTATTGCATTGCCGGTCCGACAATACACATAGAAGTTCATTGATAAAAACGGCATGGGAATTCCCCACAGGGGAACCCCGAACCAAAATTAAAAAAAAAAGACGTGGGGGTCCCCCTAAATTCCATACCAGGCCCTTCAGGTCTGGTATGGATATTAAGGGGAACCCCGGCCAAAATTTTTTAAAAAAATGACGTGGGGGTCCCCCTAAATTCCATACCTGATTTTAAGGGGAACCCCGCGCAAAAAAAAAAAAAATGGCGTGGGGTCCCCCCAAAAATCCATACCAGACCCTTATCCAAGCATGCAACCTGGCAGGTCACAGGAAAAGAGGGGGGACGAGAGTGCGGCCCCCCCCTCCTGAACCGTACCAGGCCACATGCCCTCAACATTGGGAGGGTGCTTTGGGGTAGCCCCCCAAAACACCTTGTCCCCATGTTGATGAGGACAAGGGCCTCATCCCCACAACCCTGGCCGGTGGTTGTGGGGGTCTGCGGGTGGGGGGCTTATCAGAATCTGGAAGCCCCCTTTAACAAGGGGACCCCCAGATCCCGCCCCCCCGTGTGAAATGGTAAGGGGGTACTTACCCCTACCATTTCACTAAAAAACTGTCAAAAATGTTAAAAATGACAAGAGACAGTTTTTGACAATTCCTTTATTTAAATGCTTTCTTCTTCTTCTTCTTCCTTCTTCTTTCTTCTTTCTTCTTTCTTCTTTCTTCTTTCTTCTTTCTTCTTTCTTCTTTCTTCTTTCTTCTTTCTTCTTTCTTCTTTCTTCTTCTTTCTTCTTTCTTCTTTCTTCTTTCTTCTTCTTTCTTCTTCTTTCTTCTTCTTTCTTCTTCTTTCTTCTTCTCCTCCGCGGCGTCTTCTATCTTCTTCTTCTCCTCCGCGGCGTCTTCTTTCTTCTTCTTCTCCTCCGCGGCGTCTTCTATCTTCTTCTTTCTTCTTCTTCTCCTCCGCGGCGTCTTCTATCTTCTTCTCCTCGGGCCGCTCCGCACCCATGGCATGGGGGGAGGCTCCCACTCTTCTCTTCATCTTCTTCATCTTCTTCATCTTCTTCTTTTCTTCACTTCTTCATTTTCTTCTCCGGGCCGCTCCGCATCCATGCTGGCATGGAGGGAGGCTCCCGCTGTGTGACGGCGTCTCCTCGTCTGACGGTTCTTAAATAATGGGGGGTGGGGCCACCCGGTGACCCCGCCCCCCTCTGACGCACGGGACATGACGGGACAGGACGTGGCATTCCCTGTGACGTCACAGGGAAGTCCCTTCAAGTCACCGTGCGTCAGAGGGGGGCGGGGTCCTCGGGTGGCCCCGCCCCCGTTATTTAAGAACCATCAGACGAGGAGATGCCGTCACACAGCGGGAGCCTCCCTCCATGCCAGCATGGGTGCGGAGCGGCCCGGAAAAGAAGAAGATGAAGAGAAGAGCGGGAGCCTCCCCCCATGCCATGGGTGCGGAGCGGCCCGAGGAGAAGAAGATAGAAGACGCCACGGAGGAGATGCTGGACGAGAACGCCGGAGGAAGAACCAGAAGAGCCAGAAGAACCAGAAGAAGAAGATGAAGGAAGATAGAAGAAAGAAGAAGCATTTAAATAAAGGAATTGTCAAAAACTGTCTCTTGTCATTTTTAACATTTTTGACAGTTTTTTTTGTGAAATGGTAGGGGTAAGTACCCCCTTACCATTTCACACAGGGGGGAGGGCCGGGATCCGGGGGTCCCCTTGTTAAAGGGGGCTTCCAGATTCCGATAAGCCCCCCGCTCGCAGACCCCCACAACCATCGGCCAGGGTTGTGGGGATGAGGCCCTTGTCCTCATCAACATGGGGACAAGGTGTTTTGGGGGGCTACCCCAAAGCACCCTCCCAATGTTGAGGGCATGTGGCCTGGTACGGTTCAGGAGGGGGGGGCGCACTCTCGTCCCCCCCTCTTTTCCTGCGGCCTGCCAGGTTGCGTGCTTGGATAAGGGTCTGGTATGAATTTTTTTTTTGGCGCAGGTTTTTTTTTTTTTTTTTTTTTTTTTTGGCGCGGGGTTCCCCTTAAAATCCGTACCAGACCTGAAGGGTCTGGTATGGAATTTAGGGGGATCCCCACGTCATTTTTTTTTTTTTTAATTTTGGTTCGGGGTTCCCCTGTGGGGAATTCCCATGCCGTTTTTATCAATGAACTTCTATGTGTATTGTCGGATCGGCAATGCAATAGCCGCGAGTAGTTTTAAATGGGTTTTTTCCTTCGAAATGTAATTTTGCTGTCAGACTGTTCTAAACACAGGAAACATGCGCCCATTTACAGGCATACTATAGACACCCCCCAGCTACGAAATTTAAAGGGATATTACACTTGTATTGTTTGACTTTAAGCATTATTAAAATCACTGCTCCTGAAAAAACAGCCGTTTTTAAAACTTTTTTTTGCATTGATCCATGTCCCCTGGGGCAGGACCCAGGTCCCCAAACACTTTTTATGACAATAACTTGCATATAAGCCTTTAAAATTAGCACTTTTGATTATTCATGTTCGTGTCCCATAGACTTTAACGGTGTTCGCGTGTTCGAACGAACTTTTTTCCTGTTCGCATGTTCTGGTGCGAACTGAACAGGGGGGTGTTCGGCTCATCCCTACTCAATACGGCAAAAACTAAAGAAATAATAGTGGAATATAGGAGATCAAGAAAGATCAATCATTGCCCGGTTCATATAGGCGGTGAGGAGTTGGAAAGGGTGGACACTATTACGTTTTTGGGAGTGCATATTACAAGGGAGTTGTCATGGTCTCAAAATACTTTTTTTCTAGTGAAAAAAGCGCAGCAGAGACTGTTTTTCCTTCGGAGACTGAAGCAGGCTGGATTGCCCTTAAGGCTTCTGGTCATTTTCTATCATTGTACCATTGAGAGTATTCTTCTCCACTGCGCTGTAGTGTGGTATGCCAGCTGCAGGGCGGAGGATAAGAAGTGCCTGTCTCGTGTGGTGAAAACAGCACAGCGGATCATAGGAACAGATCTACCAAATTTGGACAAAGCATATGCCAGCCGATTAAAAAAGTGGGCAAAAGCTATTAGTATTGATCCAACCCACCCAGGTTACAGTGTGTTTGTCCCATTGCCATCAGGGAAAAGATATAGAACACTTAAAACGCACACTAATCGCTTAAAGCATAGTTTTTTCCCTAGGGCCGTATTGTCCATAATCCCATCAGGTACAGTGTTTTAGGAATTTTATGTAGAATTTTAACATTCTTTTATTTATTTTTAAATAACCTTTTTTATCTTGATATATTTAAATAGATATGTGGGCATGTGCTAGGAGTATGTATGTGTGGTTTTCTTGAGAAATGTTTTATTGCTGCTGAGTATCCGAAAAAATGTTGTTGTATGTATACAATGACAATAAAATCCTATCTATCTATCTATCTATCTATCTATCTATCTATCTATCTATCTATCTATCTATCTATCTATCTATCTATCTATCTATCTATCTATCTATCACCCCTCACCCGATACTTATCAGTCTTGGCAAGACCTGACGAGACAGTTTAAATTACTTTTGACAGATCAGACTATGAAGAAACAACTACAACAAACTAGATCCATTTTTGAATTTGGTGACAAAAGTGGCCGCTTATTAGCTTTCTTGGCGCGACCCATGTATGCCCCTCATCTGTACTACACCTTAGACAACCAGGGGGAGACTTGGTGAGAGACTCGCAAGATATTCTAAAAGTGTTCGTAGACTTTTATGACACCCTATACCAATCCCAGTCCGGATGTACTGATCAGGAGTTTTCCTCCTATTTGGAGGACCTGAGCCTTCCATCTTTGGACCTGGAGGATAGTGCTGCATTGGAACATTCCATTACCTCAGAAGAGATAGCTGATGCCATTTCCTCCTTTAGGCCGGGTAAGTCACCTGGACTCGATGGTTTCCCGGCGGAATGGTATCAGCTACACAAAGACAGCTTAGTCCCGTGTCTCTGAAGACATCTGTTATGATGAAACATGTCAGGCAGGCTGACATCCGTACGCTGATTGCTGCAGCCGTTTGTGCCTATCCTTGATGCATGCTGTTTTAAGCTTCAACTGTAAGTTACTACAATAAACGTTTTTTATCTATCATTACGGGCTTCACTATGGGTCCTTCATTTTCTTTTCTCGGATATATGATGACTACATGCCTGAATGCCTAATTCTAAAGTGACCATTGGGAGAAGTTTATATGTGAAGGAAATCCCACAGATGTTGTGGTCTGACGAGGGGTTCCAGTGGGCTGGATTTGCTGGATGCTTTTGAGTATTTATCATCTATGCCTAATCCTTAATACCTTCTGGTAAGCAGACTACATTACCACGTGGTGACGAGTGACTCTTTCTACATCTGCACAATATATTTGGTGATTGGATTCCTCCCACTCTTCAATTTCATTTTTGAACTTTTCAGCGCCGCAATAATTTATATGCATGTGACTTTTTGTTTGTTATCTACGAACTTTGCTGGCCGCTTGCTTTTTTCAGTTCAGCGCGAATTTTTACTTGTTTTTTGCGATGTACTCAAATGAACCTTAGAAGGCTCTATGTAAATTTACTAATTTCCTATACAAATACAGGTAAAAGGGTGGTGGCATCACTCGACACTAAAAAGCATTTGACTCTGTCGAATGGAAATATCTGTTCTCCCTACTTATTAAATTGGGCTTTGGACCAAGATTTGTAAACTGGGTTAGGTTGCTTTACAAGGACCCCCGAGCACGTGTTAGAGTTAATGGGCTCATCTCAGACACATTCAAGATAGGTAGGGGGACGAGGCAGGGATGTCCCCTGTCCCCGCTGCTCTTTGCCCTAGCTATAGAACCCCTTGCAGCAAAACTTAGGAGTCAAGATGACATCAAGGCGCTGTTGATTGGGGATCTGGAGGAACGCATATCATTATATGCGGATGATATGCTCCTATATTTGGGAGATCCGGAACTATCATTATCTAATGCATTTGACTTGATCCAGGAATTTGGTAACTTCTCTGGCTTTCAAATTAATTGGTCTAAATCATCGCTATTTCCTCTAGATCCACAGCCAAACCTGGTGCTTCCCACTCAATGCCCTTTAGCGATAACCACCCACTTTAAATACTTAGGAATACATATCCAACTACCTGTGAACTAATTCACGGTGGTGAACCTATGGCCTGTAATCAGAGCCTTCAGAGATAGAGTACAGAAATGGAAAGACCTTCCACTCACATTGTTAGGCAGAGCTAATCTGTTTCAAATGATTTTTCTCTAGAAATTTTTATATATACTCTCTAATGCCCCATTATATATTCCTAAAAAGACGTTTCGATACATTGACTCCTTGTTGACCTCCTTTTTGTGGGGAGACAAGGCAGCTCATGTGTCGTTGGCCATCTTACAGTTGCCAGTGGGGAGGGGAGGTCTGGCAATACCCAATCTTCGCCTGTGCTACTTGGCATCACAGCTGGTTCATGCCCACTGGTGCATGTTTCCACAGCTGAACAACGCTGCCACTGCAGTGGAGGCAGCTGTGGCAACCTCCTATGAAGCACTTCTGAATTTCTTTTTTAGAGGGATGGTGCCTACTGAGGACGGGATGACTGTGCTTAAATCAGCCAAACGGATGCTCGAGATCTCTATAAAACAAATACAAGACAGACCTTTACACCTGTCACCAAATACCCCATTATGGTTCAACCCTTGTCTCAAGGACCTTTCTCGTTTGGAGGATGGACATAGATGGGCCAAATTTGGCCTTCCATATATGCACCAATTATTTGAGAATGGTGAACTTAAAATGTTTGCGATTCATGGGCCTTTCATTATACCAGGCTGAGGCATGCGGCACGTGCACAATTTGGAACGGGGTTGGTACCTTTAGAAAACACAAAAATGGAAACACTGCTCGCAGAACCTGACCACACAAAATGAATATCCACTTACTATGCGGCACTCATAGAAAAAAAACAGCCGAGGGAAGAGAAAATGAGAGACAGATGGAAAGATATCATCCCAGAGTTGACTGAGGCTCATTGGAAAGAGGTTTTGACCTCCTATATGTCCACGGTCATCTCTGCGAGGGACAAACTGATACAACTGAGATACCTACACCAAATGTATTACACCCCATACAGACTATATAGGATGGGCAGAAGAACTGACCCTATTTGTCATAAATGCCTGGTGGCAGAAGGTACTTTTATGCAAATGGTATGGGACTGTAATGCCCCGTACACACGGTTGGACATTGATCGGACATTCTGACAACAAAATCCTAGGATTTTTTCCAACGGATGTTGGCTCAAACTTGTTTTGCATACACACGGTCGCACAAAGTTGTCGGAATTTCCGATCGCCAAGAACGCGGTGACGTCAACCACGTATGACGAGACTAGAAAAGGCCAGTTCAGAACCAAGCGCGGCACCCTTTGAGCTCCTTTTGCTAATCTCGTGTTAGTAAAAGTTTGGTGAGAGACGATTCGCGCTTTTTCAGACTCGTGGTTTTCAGATCGTTTTCTGCTGTTCAGTTTGTGCTTGTGGGTTTGTATCTGCTCTTCAGTGCGTGCATCAAGCTATGCATGACTTTGATTAGTCATTGTGTTCTTGTTCATTCGTTACTGTTCTTCATTGCGTTCTCTTACTTCGTTTTGAGCAGCCGACTGTTTTCTAGCCATGTTGCGTATACGTACACCTGGTAGAGTTCGTGCTGTGCGGGGGCTTGGTGTTGGGGTCCTGACCTTGACACAAGTCCAGTCCATGAACAGGGTGGGGAGGAGTTCATGGACCAAGAATTGGTTGCTTCAGCGTGACCAGTTCTGTCATATGCCTTTGCTCCGTGAGATCCGTGAGAATAATCCTGATGATTTCAGGAACTTTCTCAGGATGACGGACCCCGTATTTCACCAGTTGTTGGCTTCGCTGACCCCTTATATTAGCAGGCAGGATACCTGCATGAGGCAAGCCATCACTCCGGAGCAGAGGCTCGTCGCCACCCTGCGGTACTTGGCGACGGGGAGAAGCCAGCAGGACTTGAAGTTCTCAACAGGCATCTCCCCCCAGGCTCTGGGGATCATTATCCCAGAGACCTGTTCTGTCATCATCCAGGTCCTGCAGAAGGAGTATATGAAGGTAAGATTTTTATCCTTTAATATCACATTTTATTGTATTTAATGTTTGATAATATGTTGTATTTCTTTCCTCATTCCCTAATTACCATGATTGTAATATGCTGTGAATGTCCCCTTTGTCCTCATGCATGCTGGATTTGTATGTACTTATTTTTTTTTTGTCCATCATACATATTTGCCTTCACTTACCTTCCCAGCACGCTCTCCTGGCCCTATATTCACCTCATGTAGTCACTTAACAATGTATTTTATCAGCTCCATAGTAGTGCTTTACCCCAAACACCCCCTGATACCAATTCTCTATCTATCCTCAATCATCTATCTGCTGACTTTGCTAAACCCATACATACTATAGCCATTTCTTTTGTGCTCAGATGTATGGATGAATTCCCCAAAGCATGTAGTACAAGGGCCTGCCTGTATGCTTTCAAATTGTACTGTTTAACCACTTGCCGACCGGTCTGCAGCACGGTCGGCTAGTTCTGGGTGGACGTCCATGGATGTCCTCCCAGAATACTGCTCTCGCGCGCACCCTGGGGCGCGCACCCGAGAACTTCCGTGACCGCCGGGTCCATAGGGTCCCGGCGCATCACGGATCACGGTAAACGGCCGCTAATCGCGGCCGTTTACCATGTGAACGCTCCGTCAAATGACGGAGCGATCACATGTCAACAGACCGGCGTCATGTCATGACGCCGGTTCATCCCTCCCCTCTGTGTACCAATCGGTACAGTGTGAGAGGAGAGGGGGAGGGATCGGATGGCAGCACCGCTGTGGGCTGCATGTGTAGTGCCCACAGCGGTGCTCAGTGACAATTGCTGTCACATCCATCCATCCCTCCATGCTCAGCCATCCCTGCAATACTCTGCATAATACTCTGCATAATACCCTGCAATACTCTGCATAATACTCTGCATAATAGCCTGCAATACTCTGCATAATAGCCTGCAATACTCTGCATAAAACCCTGCAATACTCACACAGTCATATGACGTCCTTGACTTTGAGCGGGGATATCTGAATGATGGTTGCAGCTACAGGCATCATTCAGATATCAGCTTTTTCAGCCGGCGATTTCCTACACCATAAGAATGATCATAGCAGCCGTTCCACTGCTTGATCGTTCTTATGGGAGGCAAGAGGGGACGCCCCCCCCCTTCCCGCCACCCTCCGGTGCTTCTACCGACTCACCGCTAGATCGAAGCCAAGATCGTTTTTTTTTTTTGTTTTTTTTTCAGGCTTCCCAGCCTAGAGGTGAGATGTGGGGTCTTATTGACCCCATATCTCACTGTAAAGAGGACCTGTCATGCCATATTCCTATTACAAGGATGTTTACATTCCTTGTAATAGAAATAAAAGTGATCAAAAAATTTTTTTGGGGGAAAAAAGTGTCAAACTAAAATAAATAAAGTAAAATAAACAATAAAAAAAAAAAAAAAATTTTAAAGTGCCCCTGTCCGTGTGCTCACATGCAGAAGCGAACACTTACGTAAGTCCCGCCCACATATGAAAACAGTGTTCAAACCACACATATGAGGTATCACTGCGAACGTTGGAGCGAGAGCAATAATTTTGGCCCTAGACCTCCTCTGTAACGCAAAACATGTAACCAGTAAAAAATTTTAAAGCGTCACCTATGGAGATTTTTAAGTAGCGACGTTTGGCACCATTCCACGAGCGTGTGCAATTTTGAAGGGTGACATGTTAGGTATCTATTTACTCGGCGTAACTTCATCTTTCACATTATGCAAAAACATTGGGCTAACTTTACTGTTTTGTTTTTTTTTAAAGCACAAAACTGTTTTTTTTCCCCAAAAAACGCGTTCGAAAAATTGCTGCGCAAATACCGTGTGAGATAAAAAGTTGCAACAACCGCCATTGTATTCTCTAGGGTCTTTGCTAAAAAAATATATATAATGTTTTGGGGTTCTAAGTAATTTTCTAGCTAATAAATGATGATTTTTACATGTAGGAGAGAAATGTCAGAATTGGCCTGGGTGCTCCAGAACGCCTGAAGGTGCTCCCCTGCATGTTGGGCCTCTGTATGTGGCCACGCTGTGTAAAAGTCTCACACATGTGGTATCACCATACTCGGGAGTAATAGTAGAATGTGTTTTGGGGTGTAATTTGTTGTATGCATATGCTGTGTGTGAGAAATAACCTTCTAATATGACAATTTTGTGAAAAAAAAAAAAGAAAAAAAAAAATCTTGATTTTGCAAAGAATTGTGGGAAAAGATGACAATTTCAAAAAAACTCACCATGCATCTTTTCAAATACCTTGGAATGTCTTATTTCCAAAAAGGGGTCATTTGGGGGTATTTGTACTTTTCTGGCATGTTAGGGTCTCAAGAAATTTGATAGGCCGTCAGTACTTCAGGTGTGATCAATTTTCAGATATTGGCACCATAGCTTTTGGACTCTCTAACATTCACAAAGACCAAATAATATACACCAAGTTGTACTTATTTTTACCAAAGATATGTAGCAGTATAAATTTTGGCCAAAATTTCCAAAGAAAAATTACTAATTTGCTAAATTTTATAACAGAAACAAAGAAAAATTCATTTTTTTACCAAATTTTCAGTCTTTTTTCTTTTATAGCGCAAAAAATAAAAAACCCAACGGTGACTAAATACCACCAAAAAAAAGCTCTATTTGTGTGAAAAAAAGGACAAAAATTTCATATGGGTAAAGTGTTGTATGACTGAGTAATTGTCATTCAAAGTGTGAGAGCACCGAAAGCTGAAAATTGGTCTGGTTAGGAAGGGGGTTTAAGTGCCCAGTGGTCAAGTGGTTAAAGTTTTTGTATCCTATTATTATCTTGCTAGGTAATAGCAGAATGTCCAAATGTGCTCAAATGTGTACAGTGTGTATTTATATCTTTGTATTATGACACTTCTTACCTGTCCAGTGGGCTGCCAATAGTGTAACTAAGGAGGGGCTGTTCCAAGTAATACCCATTATTTAGGCATTCATCTCTCAATGAAGTGGAGAGGCATAGGCGTGCGCACAGGGTGTGCCAGGTGTGCCCAGGCACACCCTAATCGCACTGTGCAGCATAGATCCCCCCTACTGCCCTGGCTCCCCCCCTTCTTCCCCTCGCAGTGCTGCCAGCTTCCCAACTCTCCTCTCCCTCCGGCTGTTGCTGTGGGGATGTTTTAGGATGAGTAGGGGAAGGGGCCGGTAAATATGACACTTACCGGCCCCTTCCCTTTCATCGTGAGTGATCGGTATTACGTGTTTGAGCTTTGGGGTGCACACCCTAATGCGATAGGCTGCGCACACCTATGTGGAGAGGGTTACCTGTCCAAGAGCCCCCCCCCCATAATGTTAGGGGGGGGATCTGATAGGTGTACCTTATACTTTGGTCTTTAAAAATTCCCATTATCTTGATGTTGGCCAAGAAGTTTTGTGTCTAATCTGCTTTCCATGTTTATGTGCAAAAAGACTAATTTTTTTTTGTTTTCCTCAACAGTTTCCTTCCACGCCACAGGAATGGCAGACTGTGGCCTCCCACTTTGCCCAGCGGTGGGACTTTCCTAACTGCGGAGGGGCAATTAATGGGAAACACGTCCACATCGTCCCACCACCCAACTCGGGGTCGTACTATTATAATTATAAGGGGTTCAATAGTATTGTGATGTCGGCGGTGGTGTCAGCTAATTACGAAGTCCTGTATGTGGACGTGGGGAAGAATGGCCGGATGTCCGATGGTGGAGTCATCGCCCAGAGGGAGTTTTACAGGCGTCTCCAGAATGGCAGCTTGGACTTGCCACCTCCAGAAGACAATGTGGAAGGACTCCCATTCATCTTCGTTGCGGATGAAGCATTTGCGCTGGGGGACCATCTTATGCGGCCATTTCCGATGAAGACCCTCACCCCGGACCAGAGGGTTTTTAATTACCGGCTGGCCAGAGCCAGAAGAGTGGTGGAGAACACATTTGGAATCATGGCCAGCCGGTTCCACCTATTTCTTACACCCATACATATGGCGGAGTATAAACTGAATCATATTATCCTGGCGTGCTGTGTTCTACATAACTTTTTACGTCAACATTCTGCCAACTATGCTGGCTCAGTTGGGCCTGAGGCCGGAATTATAAATGAAACAACCCTGACGGCGCTTGAAAGTGGCCGTCCTGGCTTGCCCTCCCTGAGTGCCCGTGATGTCCGGCTAAGATACCTTGAGTTCTTTGTGGGTGGGGGGGGCCATCAATATGCCAGACAATGTGTGAAACCTTTATCAAATAAAAAAAAATTAAGCAAATCTTTGTTGATATTTACTGCTTGTGTTTGTTTTAGCTGACCCTGACAGAAATGTGGTGAGTCCTGAATATGGCGTGATTGTGTAACCTTACAAAGCACCGTTGGGTGTTATTTACTAAAGGCAAAGACACTTTGCACTACAAGTGCACTTGAAACTGCACTGAAACTGCACTTGTAGTGCAAAGTGGATTTGCCCTTATTAAATAACCCCCATTGTCACATAAAGCACCAATTGGAGCACAACAACAGTGTTGTAGCGTTGAGACAATTATCCACACATTCTTGATTAACAATCTTTTTATTACCAGCACAATCACATGTGCATTTAGAAAAGGTTTTTAAAATAAACCAACATGTTTGTTGTATAATAATTTTTTGGGGTGGCATTAGAAAAAGTAGAAATGTCCATTTAAGATAAAACAGGCATGTTTCAAAGCAACAAGAAAGACACAAATCTTGAACTTACAAAGTTCACATTTGGTAGAACTTGAAGGCAATTTTAGACATGAGTATTTAGGAACTGTGTTTGATATTGCGTTCAGATGGGGTGAAGTCACCCCAGGAAAAGCCAAATTTTGAAGATGCACACCAATTTACGAATGTCAACATGTGCTAGCTGCCAACACGGTGGATCAAGGTACGTGTTTTGGGGGTGCAACCCCTTCCTCACAGCTACTTAATTATTGAGTAAGGGGTTGCACCCCCAAAACGCGTCCATTGATCTCCCGTGATGGCAGATAGCACATGTTGGCACACTGTGTGCATTCTCAAAATTTGGCTTTTCTACAATTCGGGAAAAACATTTAAAATTGTAGTACACCATAAAAGAAAGGGCTTTGGAGGGGTTTTAAACTCGCCCCAAAACATCAATGATGTTCTTATTTTTTTAATAACATCATTGATGTTTTTCGTGATGTTTTCCAAGGCAACATTACACCCCATGATCTCCCCGATCAGGATCTGGGCACTTTCCGAGGTGAAAGGATCTAGATCCACAACATCACGATCACCTAAAAAGAGAGAAACCAAAAAAAACATGTATTATAAATATGGCGGCATCCATCTCTTACCTGAGCCTGTGGTCGCAGACACTCACCTGTTGTGACTAGTTCCACCACGTCTTCCTCCTCCTGCTCTTCTTGTGTTTGGGGTATTTCCCCTTCTTCCAGAGGTGGGGGGTCTCTGGTCTCCTCGGATGAGGGATGTCCTCCGAGTCTTTTCTCCCCTATGTGAAACAAAAAAGGTATACTTAGCACACAGATATTTGATGGCAGAACTATAAATATGAAACTGGGGTACAATTGTCTATTTTGGCATAGTTCCAAGACGTAGAATTTTTTTTTGTCCTTTGTCAAGCTTCAATACTTTACCTGTCTTGTACAAGCTTCACAGATGGAGACCCCCCTATAGTATACACTGGAGCACCTGTGTCGGCCCCCTAATAAAAAGGGTGTTCTTGTGTCCCACACTAGTGCTCCAGCGTCCAGATGTGAAAACTGCTGCTGAGTGTCCTCTCCTTACACAGAATCTAGTTTGCATTTCATTCTAGTAACAAACACATTTACACAACCAAATTAGTTTCATAAAAGTAGGCCCTAAAAAATGTGGTCAAATACATATGGCAAAAACAATGGTGTTTTATAGGCTGAAAGAAAAATGTTTGATACGAGCGAATAATGTGCCCATGAACATGAAAGTTGCCATTTTAAACTGTACTACAGTTCCTAAAAGCACATGGAGCAGCACAAACGTAATAAACACAAAAAAATAGGAACACTGGACAACTACTTACTTTTTTGCAGCACTCTCCAGATCTTTCTGTACTGCTCGTGTTCTCTTAATTTCAGGTCCGACCACCGTTTCCTGAGCTGATCTTTCAATCGTCGTACCCCGAAATTCCGGTGCAGACTTTTGACCACTTTCGCCATTATCTTGGCCTTTCTGATATTGGGGTTGGGGTAAGGTCCATACTTTCCAAAATAGTCAGCCTTCTTCAGGATGTCCACCATCTTCAACATCTCCCCAAAGGACATATTTGAGGCCTTAAATCTTCTCCTTCTTGATCCGGACGTTTCCGGATCCGGGCTTTCCTCCTCCTCGTTGCTGTAATTAGCATGTACCTGCTGTGTCTCCGCCATGTGCTCTTCCCCCACTGTGCCGAACGAAAAGGGGCGGGGAATAGACTAGAAAGAACGTCAGGGGTGGGCGAAGTTACACGCATGCGCAGTGTGTATAAAGCGTAACACGCGTGCGTAGTACGTACGATCTGTGAGCGGAGGAAGGAGTATCGGAGGCGCCGATCGTGATAACAAAAGGTAAGAGCCAAACTTGGGCCTATACTGCTTCTAGATTTGAGGCCTATATTGTAACAAGATTAGGAGAGTTTGGCCTGACATTAGGGTTTGTCTTGTGTGGTGTCTTGCAGTGAAAATGGATATCTTGAAAGATAACGACTTTATGGCAATCTTCATTGATATGTTCAGGGAGCTGCCTTGTCTGTGGCAGATAAACCACCCACATTATAAGAACCAAACAAAGAGGAAGGCAGCACTGGATCAATTGCTGGAATTTGTGAAGACGGTGGTCCCCACGGCAGACATCACCTATTTGAAGATCCTAATTGGTGGCCTGAGGAGCACTTATCTAAGGGAGCACAAGAAGGTCCAGGATTCCCAGAGATCAGGAGCAGCAGATGACATCTATGTCCCCGGCTGTGGTACTATGACAGGCTGCATTTTCTGGCAGGCCAGACTGAACCCAGGCCAGCACTCTCCAGTCTTCCTTCCACGCTTCCTTCCCCCCCAGCTGAGGCTTCTGATGCCCAACCTGGGCCTTCCAGGCAGCAACATGTGGAGGAGCCCAGCTTGAGCCAGGTATAGCATTCCTCGAAATATTTCTGCTTGTCCAATTAATGATGTTAACTAGATGTTAGTTTGGAGTACTAATTTATGATTGTGATTGATGATGCAAAAACTAAAACCATGTCCCTTTTTCATACACAGGGAAGTCTCAGCCAGGAGGTGGCCGGGCCAAGCAGGCTGCCTGATATGCAGGTCCCTCCCCTACACCCGCAAAGACAGAGTGGCAGGAAGAGGAGTACCCTGGAGGAGGCTGCCATAGGCCTCTTTTGGAAGGCTACAGAGGCCCTGAGAACCCCCCACACTGTGGAGGAGGACTTTGCTTGCATAACTGCCTGCAAAATGACGCAGATGGAGGAGGGCCAACAACTCATGTGTGAGTCCTTAATTTTGGAAGCTCTCAATAAGGGGTTGAGGGGCCAAATAACATCTGCTACCCACATTTGTGACCTCATACGTGGTCCTCCTCCTCCTCCAGGTCCTACTACTCCTCCTCCTCCAGGTCCTACTAGTCCTCCTCCTCCTGCCACATCTCCAACACCTGAGCCACAGCCAGGAAGGAAGCGTGGAAAGAAGACCAGAAAGTGATGACCCTGGGTCCAGTCTGGTCTGGCAAAAGATGCAGGCTCTTGTAGTACCAAAGCCTGGGGACACAGATGTCATCTGCTGCTTTCCGGATTTCGGGGACATCTGGACCAGACTGCACTACCTTTAGATAAGGACTCCTCAGGCCACCAATTTTGATGTTAAAGAATTGATGTCTGCCCTGGGGCTCCAAGGCTTCGCTAATTCCAGCTGTTTCTCTAGTAGTGTTGCCTCCCTCTTTGTTTGGTTGTGAGCCCTTAATAAAGGATTTTTTGGTTCAATTATACTCTCCTATGTGTTTTTTCCTTCAAAAAGGACAGTTTGTTTGTGAGGATTCAGGTACATTTCTAAAATACAATATGAAATTAACAAGGGACACGAACACCAAACAATCTCCTTGAGATTAAATAATATAAGATATCAATGGTGTTGTGGTAACTTGACACACAAAACAAACACAAAAATATTATGGAGTAAAACTAAAAATAAAATAGAACAAAGATCAGACTTGAAAAAAATACAAACCTAAAAAACAAACAAAAAACAGCCTGTAAAAAAACAAAAAACAAAAAACACACGGTCGGAATGTCCGACAACACGCTCCGATCGGACATTTTCCATCGGAAAATCCGACTGTGTGTACGGGGCATAATAGAATACGACCCTTATGGTCACAAGTAACCCAGTTTGTTGCAGAAACATTCGATCTCCCGAACATATGTAGCCCACTGCTGGGTCTCCTAGGGGTAATAGAAGACGAAGTAATGAGCAACAATGCTAGACTGTTTTTGAGACTACTGTTTTATTATGTCAGGAAGCTGATTGTTTTAAATTGGATAAAGAGGGATTACCTTATTTTAGGAACGTGGAAAGGATTGGTTAATGCAAATATTACACTGTATAAAATGACTTATGAAGCAAGAGGTAGTAAGAAAAAATTCAATAAAGTATGGGGAAGATGGATAAACCCAAAGGAAACTAGGCCATGTGACAATTAAATGGAATCTTCTATATAATGTAGTTGAGTAATATATCAGGTAGGATGACATTGGGAGAGCATGTTCTGGGGGACTGGAGAGATGACGGCACACAGCACAATTGGTTTGAGAGGTAGCCACCTCTATGGTTCTGTCCTCTAACTTTTTATATATATTTTGTATTTTTATTTGTATACTATATCTTAGACTGAAGATAATTTTACATTACAATTTATGGATTGTAATTGGTACTTTACAGTTTTAAAAAAATGCTATCTGTACTGATATATCCTTTATCATAGGATGCTTATTCTGAACTACTTTTGAATAATTGTACTTTGACGGCTGCATCCAGGAATATACCTTACATGCAATGTGTTATTCTATGTATGTGCATTTGGCAAATAAAAAACCTTTAAAAAAAAAAAAAGAAACCGCTGGGAGGTAAACTGCTGGTGATCTTCCGCCCCAGGCGTTAAGGGTTTCACCTCTCTCAATAGCATGTTGCTGCGAGTTTCATCCTGGAGCTGAATATAGGTGACTGCTGCCCTGTTGCTAAACTGCAAGGAGATTGGTCCTCCTTGACTATGTGTAGTAAGGCCAAAGTGCTAAAAGGGCTGTTTGAACCCCCAGTGCGTTCAAGGTTATCCTCCTTGGCTGAGAATCTCTGCTTGCCCTAACCGAAAGTCCTTCACAGTGCATGTTTCCCTCTAAAGTGTGAGGATAGGATAGGCATGCTGATGATCCAGCAACAGCCTCCAACCATGTGGTTATACTTTTTAATGGACTCCGTCTTAAGGATCTCAAAGAGGGCCCAAAAGGGTTTGACCCCTTTTCCGATCTGCAACTGGACACTAACCAACATCCCCTGCGAACTCCAAACAGGATTGGGTAGAAAACCTGCAATCTCTCTTGAGTCTGGAGGTGTCTGTAAGCATTGTAGCAGCCCACCCGCTGTTGTGGTGGACTTGGCAGCTCCGTGGGAGAGAAATGGTCTGGAGGAGGAGCAGTGAGGAATCTCCCGAAGTGACCATGAGTGTCTGATACCTTCATCCAAGGCTCTGTACAGCATGCTGTCCAGAAACCCGTGAAGCGTGCCTTCTAGGTCTTACCTTAAGAGTCTGGGTATGCACTTGTGTGACTCGCTCACTGATTTTCCCAGAAGTCTGCACTAAAATACAAGTCAGATTTTTGGCATTCACTGCTACAAAAATATAATTTTTTGCAAGATACTCCCAATAGGAAATCATGTCTAAAGGCATGCAGACCCTGCCACTGTCCTCAGAGTCCTGCAGGTGCAGCAGCTGGTTGATAATAATTGAACCATTCCCATTAGACTCACCGGTACATGGGCTGGATATTGCTGGTCTGCCGGCACATGCAGATGCTACAGTATGTAGGAGCAGATTGACCATTAGCTTTTTCAGGGTACACAGTTTTGACAGCCTGTTTATACAAGCATTTTTCTCGAACCCCGTCCATTCTTCTCCACTTTTGTTTCTAGGAAGCAATACACATTCCAGGGTCTCAACCATATGGCCTCCCTAGCCGCCAAAGTGCTGGGGTGTTCCTCCAGTGGTTATACAAGCAACTAGGGGGGACTTCCTGGTCAGCCTCCCTATTTTTGAGTAGCAGACTGCTGCATCTATAATATATGTAGCAAGGACCCAGGACTCATTCAGTCCAATGAGAACCTCCAGAGCCATGAGTTGTCGACCTCCCTCCACATAGAGTGGGTCGTAAGGCATAGTAGGTGCAGTGCAAAGTAGATTAATGGGTGCCAGACACCTAGGGTGTACCACCTGTCCAGGATTCAGCCAGATAGTTCGGGCTTTGAATCATGTGTCAGGGTTTCAGTCCCCCTGAGACCCGGACATATTACCTGGACCAGGCTGTGGTTCCCCAAGTAACCGAGATAGTCATACCCAAATCTGTTGCCGTCGGTGGCTGTTTGGCCTCACTGAAGGGTGATGATGTCAGCAAGGGCAAATTTGGCCACACCCACTAGCGCGCTCTGAGCACTACATTATTACTCTCCTTGGGGCACCCAAATATGTCTGTGTAATGCTAACCCGGTAAACTCGCGGACTTCTACAGGACAACCACGCAGGGAAAAGCATCCAGCAAGATGCCACACCTGCACGGATAAGAGTGCTGTCTCCTATGGCAACAGTTTCCAATACAAGTGTAACAGTTGCTTCAGGTAATTAAGGCAAGTTCAAAACAGAATCTTGTGCCACTCTTACCAATAATAAAGACATTTGGCATTACCTGTTAGCTGTATACTCCTCCAGGCAGTGTCTACTTACCAGCCTCCTGGGTATAGATACTGCGCTACGGGCCCTGCAGGACTCTTGCTGGGGCGCTGGCTCTGGGGAAGAGGATCAGAGACATTTCTCTGATCCTCCTGGAGCTTTTCTCTTGAGTGGGAGCACCTTTTTTTTTTTTTTTTTTTTTTTTATACTGGGCATGGTCATACTGCTTGCTGAAGTCCCCGGCTGATCTTCCAATGGGACCCTTTGGGCGGGTGGCTGGGCTGAGGTAAACTCAGACAAGGAATCTCGTACTACCTTCTTCAGTAATGATGAGACTTGCACAGTGTCCTGCTCCCTGTCTACTGCAGACTCCTCTAGACAGTCTTTGCACACCAATTTATTGGATAGGGGGACTGTGCCACAAGCCCAGCCTGATCTCTTGCTGTGACGCCTGTGTTGCTCTGGAGAAGAGGAGGCACGACGTGCTCTTTTGGATTTTTTTTTTTTTTTTTTTTTAGACTGGGAGCGACGTCTGATTCTTTTGAAAAAAAAAAACAAAACAAGAGCATAAATACAACTACTCAATGGTTCATTAACACAGGAGCATAGGTACAGTTCATGGGGCCACAAATTTTGATGGGTGCCCTTGGCGACCTCTATCTTTTGAACCCTCCAGTGCCACCCCCTGGACCCATAGCAGATACCAGGGCTGCTATGGCTATTGTTATTAAAAAAATATTGTACCAAGTGCAAAGAGGTTCCAAGGGGATAAGTAAATGATCACAGTAAGGGCAGCTCCAACTGACCAGTAATGGGACATGAGCACAAAACAATAAATAAAGGAGCGCTCCCAGCCCCGTGGAAGTCAATAGAGCTCTATTACAAGCCCAGGAATAGATAAAAATCTAAATTCACTTGTAAAGTGTTTTGCAATAAAGTGAATTTTTTAATTTTTTTTTTTTTTTTTTTCTATTCCTGGGCTTGTGGCTCTATTGACTTCCACGGGGCAGGAAGTGCACCTTTATTTGTTGTTTTATGGCTGTTATGCCACCCCATTAAGAGTAATGTGCAAAATGCAGTAAACTTAGAAGGCAGTTAGCAAGTCATTTATATCACTCTCAGGTTCCTAAGCTGATGAAAAAGAAAACTCATTGGTTGCTGTTGGTTTCTGCAATATCTTATTTCAATGCATTAAATTTATCCTTTTCATATATTATTTAGGTACATCACAAAGAAACGGAAGCACTGGCTGCAGTGAAAATACTTGAAATTTCCTCCGAAGAAGCTCTAGAAGATCATATATCTGAAATTAATATTCTGGGACAGTGTCAACACCCGAATGTTCTCAGACTCATAGAGGCAGATTTCTGGGATCGACAGCTGTGGGTAAGATGGTAAAATGGAAGATGAGCAGAGATGTATCGCTGTGCAGAGAGTAACATTTTTAAAACAGGAGAAGATGATGCACATAGGCCTGGAAGGAAAACGTGTACAACTGACACAAGTGGTTTTGAGGAGAAAAAAATTATATAGGACTAGCTAGAGGGTATAACAAGAGAAAATAAATTCAGAACTAGGGCAGAAGGCATAGAGGAAGAAATGACAGCAGAGAGACACCAAGGTGGCATAAGAAGATTTAGGCAAGGTCTCTGCAGGACTGCTTTAGAGTGTTTTAAGAAAGTAAAAAGATGAAGGGAAGGCATCAGTGGATAAAGAGAAACAAAATATAAAGCGATGCTGTCAAAGGACATAAAAGCAAAATATTCATATATAGCTGTCAGACATATCAAACTCGTGTTTTCTGAGCCACATACAGGCCTCCCACTCCTTCCTTGCAGCCCTCAGCCAGTTTGGGAATGTAGAATGAATGAGACACCAACTGATAAGCCAAATGTGTCAAATTATGTTTCATGGACCTTTCCCAGGTTTAAATATTGCAAGTAACAGTTACTACTTTAATGGTGATTACCAAAGTGATGTCATTTTTGAGTTTGACATGCCTGGTATAGGGGGGGGATTGTGAACAAAAGATTGATGATGACAGAGCGTAATGAGGGGAAAAAAGTAATACATGATTGACATGAGATACAGAATTATATATAGGGCTGTATTTAAACATCAAGCTTTTCTTGGCATACCTGAATGATGAATTCCTTTTGTAAAAGCTCCGACCCCTGTGTCATGTAATTATTTTAGTAAAATCTAACGCTGAAATGTAATGGAGGCAGCAGGCTGTCTACTTTATATGGAGAACTGTAAAGACCAATAAACAGGGGAAAAGAGAGAATGTTTCATGTTTCCTGAACTATAAAGAGTCGTGTGACTCCTCGCAACCTTATTTGCACTCCATTATCTGCAGAGTTCTCTTGCTGAATTTAGCCAAAAATGTTCAGGTGGATAGAAGATTGAAATAAAATAAAGAAAAAAGTTATTTCAATTTGTAAATTTTGAGGCTTTGTGATGTCCACAATACCTCTCTGCACTGACCAACAAGTGTATTGTGGTAAACAGAGCAATAAATATACAGGATTTAATAGCATTAGGGGGAGAACATTAAGAACAAGAACAATGGGGAAAAGACACACAAGGGATTGACAGCAGAAGGAGAAAGTATACATACTGTATATACAACTGGAAGCAAAGGGTATAGATGAGGAACGTACACACAGGCTTCAAAAAGACAAAGCGCTAACAGGCATTCTGGAAAAAGAATAATCCCACACAGGGCTGAAAGTTGAGGGCACAGAACTAAATAAATCATTATCAACAATCAGTATAATGGGGCATAGAGAGCAGAATGATAGCAGCAAAGAGACAGGAGTTATAATCTTGGTAAGGATGAGATATCTGAGCAGATATATACATGACTACAGCCAGTGTTTCTGAAAAATATGAGGGTAGTGTAAAGAAAGGTACATGTCAAAACCATAAGTGATAACCCGTGGACATAATTGGCAGCAGCATGTAGGAATGGCCTAACCAGTATACCCGAGTATTGAATAAGCACGCTTGGATACCTAAATTGTGTTTATGCCATAGCAATCGAATGTTCACAGAAATAAGGCAATTTACAGTGCTATAGTTGTCGCAGGTCATCCAGGCAGAAGAGGGCACCGTTTATCCACAGGCACTTTCCAATAGTAATATTACAGCAATAGCACTGCATATGTTGCAGGTCATACTCTTCTTCAGGCAGAAGATGGCCCTGTTTATCCACAAGGCACTTTCCAATAGTAGTGTGTCAAGCACTTACAGACCACTGGATGCCAGAGGAGCACTTCCCTTGGAGGGGGCTATTATATTGCTTGGTCACACTGCTATCCCCAAATGTCCTTGCAGCCATCCAGCTGCAAGTGGAAGACTGTTCCAGGAAGCTGCCAGAGGAGACAACCTGTGATGGGAAGCCTATTTTTTTCCTCCTTATCAGATAACACTTCCTAATGCTACTCCTACTCTCTCCCTAACCAGCAGAGGGTTTATCCCTGTCTTATTCCCTTACTGCAAGCACCCTGAACAACACAGAATCTCTCATTTATATAATTCTGTGTAAAGATGGCCACCCAAATCTCACAGGATTTTGATATCCGATAAGATATGCCGTCCTCCCCAAGACGGCTGCCTGGAGCCTATAGTAAGGGACAATTAGTCCTCAATGGTCTCCTGCCGAACTGAAGAAATAGCACAATGCCACCTTCAGGTTGGAGGATATATTGCAGCCTCCAACTGCCTACAAGCAGATAAAGAAGTGCAAAGGACTGGCAGAATTTTGCACATACCAGTAAAGAGAAACTATAGTGAGTAGAAGCATGCAAGACTGACAGTTGTGGTTTCTATTTTTCTCAGATCATGGTGGAGTTCTGTGCTGGAGGAGCACTTGATGCCGTCATGATAGGTCAGTATGCAAGCAGTATTTGCTGCATTTAATTGAAGTATTGTGGAAAGAAGTCAAATGACTATATCAATCTATGTGATTATCTCTGTTCAATTCTCCCAAATATGCAGAGCTGGGCCATGGGCTGTCAGAGAACCAGATTCGTGTAGTCTGCCTACAGACCCTGCAGGGACTCCAATATTTGCATTCCCATAAAATCATCCATAGGGACCTTAAAGCTGGAAATATCCTCCTCACACAACATGGAGACATCCGATTGGGTGAATATGTTGTATATTATTGGATATTTAATTACATCATGACTTATTAAATGCTCAAATACATCATGGCTGATTTATGAATATGTTTTACCTTCATGTACCACAAGCAGGTTGCTTTACACCAGGGTTATGCAATTAGCGGACCTCCAGCTGTTGCAGAACTACAATTCCCATGAGGCATAGCAAGACTCTGACAGCCACAAGCATGACACCCAGAGGCAGAAGCATGATGGGACTTGTAGTTTTGCAACAGCTGGAGGTCTGCTAATTGCATATCCCTGCTTTACACCAAAATGTGCACAGAAAACACCTGTGTGATTAAATATATGGATCAGTCAATGTTACAGATATCTTAGAAGGGAGATGTACTTGCTGCAGTACATATGGAAACTCCTGATCCCGTGTGCTAGTAATGTTGATGTGTATTTATAGCCAAAGCCTTTTTTTAGTTTTGGATAATGTGGGGAATGATTAGAGCCCCTATCAGGTTTCACTGCTGTCTGTGTTTTCATTATAGAGATTTACTATTACTCACTGTCCTGGGGACAACCTTTTCACCAGATATGAAAGTCAATGAAACCCTCCATTTGCAAAAGAGAGAATAATAAAAATGCTTTTTTGTAAATTAACTAGGGGGATGCTAGAACTCATTTCAGTTTTATTATTGCTCAGTTGTTTCTCTCACTTCTGTGGTTATCAGAAGAGAAATTGATTTGAAATCTTTCTAACAGAGCCCTAGATAGTAATAAAGCCTAGCAGGGGTTCTAGCGCATCCCCATTCTGTCTAAACTAAAAAAAAAGGTTTGGCTACAGATACACTTTAAGATTTGTAATATGGTTACAGTTAGTAATTGTGGTTCAATGTTGGCTGTGTAAAGGGTCGTGTATCAAAAAAAGTTATTACCTTTAATAACTGTAGCAGTATCAAAGTAAGGGTTCCAGCCACAAAGCTCCTCTATGAGTCTGATAACCTTTATATGCTTAAATAAGAGTGCTTTAAAGGTGGCTCAAAGGTGTCTTATGAATGCAGTAGGCAAGATCATCAGGTGGTCCCTTTCCCTTTTGCCACAGCAAAAAATGGGCATGGTTTGTTTGTCCTGCACTGAATATTATGCATGGCATAAAGGGGTGCAGCTGAATAGAGTTTTAGACAATTGTAAAAAAGCACACGGAAGGGCACAAACGACTAATGCATTACCGAAGGTTTATTATAATAAATAAAACAGCCAAATGCATACTCACAAAGATGAAAAATATACAGTAACTCACAAAAGTGAGTACACCCCTCACATTTTTGTAAATATTTTATTCTATCTTTTCATGTGACAACACTGAAGAAATGATACTTTGCTACAATGTAAAGTAGTGAGTGAATCCCCCCATCTGAGGAGGGCTGCACTGGCGAAGCATACCAGAAGAAGTTCTGCATACGACTGTTAATGGTCCACATAGCTTTAGGACTTTATGGCAGTACTCTAAGCACTGTAGGTGTTTTGTATGTTTTTAGGCAAATTGCATATTATAGTGTAGAATAGGGAATGTACAGCCAATATACAGAATGAAACGGTGTCGAATAGGGTATGTACAGCGCTGTATATAGAATTTTTGGCTTACAGTGGGATAAAATAAGCTCCATATTATCGGTCAGTAGAACAAAAAAAGCCCCATATCAATAGTGTCAGTGAGATAAACTACGCCTTAAAACCTTAATATTCTACGAACACTATACCAGTGTCCAGCACTCCATCCTCCAGAGTGCTGCAGAGCACCTTCCTAGGCTGGCTGCAGGGGTGGTGGGTAGGGACTATGATTCTATTGTGGCTGCATGGGGTGGAGAGATCTATGGCACTATGGTCATCCCACAGACACGCTCTCCTCTGCAATGACTAAAGCACTTAAGGCCCCTTTTAGATGACTATTCCGATCAGGTCCACCTGTCAGTTTTTCAGGCTGACCTGATCAAACAGTCTATTCACCCAATAGACTGTTTGATCAGGTCAGCCTGAAAAACTGGGTGGGCGCTCGGGGTGCACTGCACCCAGGCGCCACAGAGGTGGGGAGCTGAAGTGACAGAGTGCTTCCCTCCCTCCTCCTCTTCTTCTGTGTGTCTGAAATTCTCGGTGTTCTGGCAGCACCAGGGATTAGTGGGGGGCCCCATGAGCTTACTTCCTCAGCAGTCATTGCTTCTAACTACATACACTGCCCAGCGGTGTATGCAGTAGTTAGAAGCTCCGATCCTGGTGTCTTTCTCAACCTTACCCCGTAGTGTCCTGCACTCGCTGTGTGATCTCTGCTTCACATCCCCCAGCCCCCTCCCATCAGCAGCTCTGTGTGCTGGGAGAATCAGGAGGCAGAGCACACTACAGGAAGGTGAGCTGAGCTTTTCTGGGGGAAGTCTGGGGGGGTAAGCTGCAAAGTTTCTGCTAGGGGGGATTTGTTTTTCAGTGAAGGGTCCTACTCTTAGGTGACAAGGAGAATTGGAAAAGACAGCCTGTGTGTGTGTGTGTGTGTGTGTGTGTGTGTTGTTAATCTGAGTCAGAAGCAACCCCCCAGAACTGACAGACATTTCCTAAACTGACACACAGCCCTCTCTATATAGACAACCCCCAATCATTTTGTCAAGGTAATGTGAACTTGAAGAGAAGTAAAGGATTACATTTTTTTTGTAAATTTATACTTAGCTAGGTGGATGCTGCATCTGTTCCCTGGCGCTTCTGCACTGAGAACCGAGCGATCGAATACCGCCGATCCCTCGGTTTTCACAGCTCCGTGAGCAGAGATCTGTAGATTGTCAGTCACAGCTCTCTGCTCCTCTCCCTTCGCTCTTATTGGAGCGCTGAGAGACTGAGCGGGGTGTCAGTCCAGGCACCTGGCGGATCCAGACTCCCATTGTCTTGATGGCGTGGTGCCTGAACTGACACTGGTGATGTCAGCAGAGAGTGGACCTCAGTCCACTCTCTGCTGAAAAGGGGTCACAGGAGTGCAGAACGAATTACACTCCTGTGATCCATAGGAGAAGCCCAGCCAAACAAGCCCAGGCTGGACTTCTCCTTTAATTTATGACCATCCAATTAAACCCTGTGTTAACCAAACTCAGTACAACCAAAAACTCACTACCTATCTAAACACTTGATACATTAAATAACAGTCCTTAACCACTTTCCACTGGCTGTATGTGTGTGTGTGTGTGTGTGTGTGTATATATATGAATCCTAAATGTAAACATTTCGGGGGGCGTGTCCAAGATGGCGATGGGAGCGGATGTGTTTTAGAGCTGCTCCGTCATTCGGATCTCTTATCCTGTGTTACCGCGGTGCAGGAAGACTCTCACCCGCCTTGTCTGGCGCTCATGGCTGCCTGGATTTGACTGCCCATGCTCGGATACAGACGGGGCAGCTCCTCTTGCAAACAAAGCAAGATAGGGAACTCTCCGCATGCCGAGGGTAAGGCCGCCGCCATAACCCTCATTACTATGGCCTCTCAGACGGAGGAGGTGAGTCACGCGACCGCAGCTCCTCTGGAGCACACAGCCCTCATGGAGGCTATTAATGCCTGCAAAACTGCCCTGATGGAGAAAATGGATTATGTATATACTGAACTGGGGCTGATTAGGAGAGACATTGACACTTTTAGGGTCGGGTAACTGAGGAGGAACAGCATGTATCCTCGGCTGAGGAGGTGAGTCACGCGATCGCAGCTCCTCTGGAGCACACAGCCCTCATGGAGGCTATTAATGCCTGCAAAACTGCCCTGATGGAGAAAATGGATTATGTATATACTGAACTGGGGCTGATTAGGAGAGACATTGACACTTTTAGGGTCGGGTGACTGAGGAGGAACAGCATGTATCCTCGGCTGAGGATGTACAGCGGGAACACATGGCAGACCTCCATACCCTGAAAATTAAAGTAAAACGCTTGGATTTGAGGGCTGAAGATGCCAAAAATCATTAACAGGCGCAATAATCTGCGCATCCTGGGGTTGCCTGAGGGAGCGGAGGGTAATGACACTACTCTTTTTACTGAAACACTGCTGCTCTCTCTCCTACCGCGTGCCTCATTCTCACCCACTTTGTGGTGGAGAGGGCCCACTGGGTCCCCCCTGTCAGGGGACCTCAGGGAGCACCGCCACACACCTTCATCTTTAAATTGCTGAACTTTCATGATCGTGATCTGATCCTGCGAGAGGCAAGAAATCTGGGTGAGCTGAAATCTAAAAATGCTAAGCTCCTTATATTTACAGATTATTCTATTGAAACACAACGCCTGACCATGTTCGAACCCGCTTGCGTGCTAAAAGTCTCAAGTATAGTATGCTTCTCCCGGCAAGACTCCGAGTTCAAGATAGGGAGCGGGTGCGCTTCTTCACATCACCTGAGAAGGCGTCCTACCTGGATACGATTCGCACGGGATGACGGCGGTAGCTGATTGCCTTTTCTTACCTCACTATGATGCATCTTTTAGTTGCCACTTTGTATCTTTTGATGGTGCTGCCCTGTTTCTCCCCTGGGACGGGGATTACTACGGAGGGGGACATGTTTTTCTCAACCTCATTAAGCCCTCCAGGGGAACAGTCTACCTGATCCTGTTTGGCCATGGGTGCCTGTTTACTGGTGGCTCTCCAGTTAATGATGCTTTTTGACTTCAGGCTCCCTGTTCCCTTCCGGGGCCCACACTACACTCAGGATGCTCCTGCTGACTGTAACAAGTTTTGTACCCCCAGCTTGCTGGGTGACCTGCACACCATTTATTATCCTGATGATCCTAGCTGTTATGGGTTAACAGACCTATGTACTGTATGCCTCTTGCATACGTTGCCTCCAATGCATGGCGACTCGCCGTGCTTATGTTGGGAACATATGCCGCTCTCAGTTTTGCGGGGGTGGAGGGGTGGGGGGATTCGGTTTGTTTTCTTGGTTATTGTTTTACTGTTTCTAATAACTATGTATGTGTGACACAGTCAGTTGTGCTCAACTTGAATCTGAGTTTATTAGGCAACTTAGCTTGTGGCATTTTGCTGGGTGCTTTTGCTCTGTCTGGGTCAGTACTGATCCCTGACTCCCCTCCTCTAATTATGTACAGGGTGATTGAATGACGTCTCTTACTGTAAACTCCTGGAACACCAGAGGCCTCAATTTTCTTATAAAACGGTCCTTGGTATTCCAATTCTTGAAGACCTTTAATCCTCATATATGTGTCTTCCAGGAGACCCACTTGATGGGGAAAAACCCTCAGTCTTAAGAAACCCTGGGTGGGACACCAAATACTCAAATTTTGCCAGGGGTGTCAGTGTTCTGGTATGCAAATCCCTGCCTTTTAGACTTTTGAATCTTGTACTTGACCCAGATTGACGCTAAGTTGTAATTCACGCGATGGTGGAATGTTTACAAATCATGCTGGTGGTATTATACATACCTCCTCCTGCTTCGATTAGGTTGCTCCATGTTATGTTTCTTTGACACAGGGTATCTCAGGGTGTTGCTAGCAATGCTGCCAGTATCTGCTCAGCAGGTTACACACAGGCTGGATGCACTTCTTAACCAGGGAAGGGTTTATTACTCACTCAGAAAGCGATGTACATTCTTACATGGAGGAGTTTTATACAACAGGTCTCCCTCTCAGTATCATGCTGCTGCTTCCAGTCCCACACACACTGGCTGACTTCCTGGTACAGCCCCTCCCCCAGCATGCATCAGGAGAAAGGGGTTAAGGGTCACAGTGATTCTGAATAAACATTACACCTCCTCTTTTTCTCGAAGAAAAAAAAAATAACAAGAGGACAAATACACAACCCATAAAATACTCAACACATAAAGAACAAGGTAAACAGGATCAGTTCAGCAAGTAGTATCTTAGTATCTCCAACTCAGTTCTGTGGCTTCTGCAGCACTTCAGGAGCCCTTTGTCTCCGTTTCCTGACCTCCGATGTATCCCGTAAGATTTCAGTGCTTTGAAAAAAAGGAGTTTGATGTCTTTGGCGAGCAGACTTACGAAGTGGCAAAAGAGTGGAAGGAATAGAGTTGGTCAAGGGTTCTGGAGATGTCAGTGGGTGTCCAACAGACCAATCAGTCTCTCCGACTCCAGGCACATGTCTGGACTCCTCAGGAATATGGTCACCAACCGTTTCAGAGGTTGGTTGTAAACTTGTGGGATCATGCCAGACACCATGCCATATGTCCCCAGTAGAGCCCTGAGTAGACTCTGGTGGTTGGTTAGAAAGAGGGGTCGGGTTTGTCTCTAGTGGTCGGCAAATGCGCTTCCTCAATTGCGAAAGGTGTCATCGAACATAAACACCATTCTCCAGGTGAACAAGGTCCAAGAGGTCCATCAATTATGCCAGGGAGCCAATGAGGAAAAACTCTGTAATTCCAAAACCATACAAGATCACCGGCACGGAATCCAGGATGGCCTGGTGGAGGAGGTGTTGGTGACTGTTCCTGTGGATGGACTAAATCAAGTTTGGTGCGTAGATGCCTGCCAAACATAAGAAAAGCAGGGGACAGCCCAGTAGTAGCGTGTTTTGTGTTTCGGTACATGGTCAAGAACTCCAGCAACTTCTCCTCTGACAGTCTGACCTAGTCCAGAGTGGACAGTAAGTGCTTCTTAAACGTCTGCACAAACCGTTCTGCCAGCCCATTCGAGGCTGGGTGATAAGGAGTTGGTTTGTATTGTTAGATGCTCAAGCCACTGAGGAAGGATTGAAACTCATGCGATGTAAATTGAGTTCCATTGTCCGAGACTATTGCTGTTGCCAAGCCATATTGGGCAAAGAGCTTCCTTAAGACTAGAATGGTAGCAGCTAAGGTAGTAGAAGGCATTTGAAATCCCTCCGGACATTTTGAATGTGCATCTACCACGATCAAATACATTTTACCCTGGATTGGGCCAGCAAAATCAAGATGGAGTCTTGACCACGGGTCTGTCGGCCATGGCCGAGGTAGCAGGGTTCCTTTCTTTTGGGGTCACTGAGCTTGACAGCACCCAGGACATTGAGCCACATAATCTTCAATTACTGTATCCATTTGTGGCCACCAAACATAGCTCCGGGCTCGCTGCTTCATGCTCACCTCGTCAGGATGGCCCTCATGCAGTATCCTTAGCATGGTTGGTTGCAAATACTGAGGTATATTCACTCCATTGCCCACTGTAGGCAACCAGCATTAGTCACAAGCTCACATTTTCTGGCAAAGTACGGACGAAATTCACCTGGGACTTTCTCTGGCCATCCAGCCTGAACATACGAGAATATCTGAGACAGGAAGGGATCTGTGGCTGTATGTCTGGCAATTAGGGAGGTGGACATGCAGGACCTTGGCCTGTGTACTTCCATTATGCGTATGTCTCTAGGAGGGTGGTCTCCAATTGGCAATCTGGAAAATGCATCTGCATTGCCATGGGCCTCATGAGAGAGGTATCTGATAGAATAAGTATAAGCTCCCAAGAATAAAGTCTACCTTTTGTAAGTGAGATGCGGTTGTTGTAGAAATTCCTTTCTGAGGATTCAGTATGGACAACAGAGGCTTGTGGTCAGTGATAAGTGTGAACTCCCGACCATAGATGTACGTGTGAAATTTTTTTGTGGCACATACAATGGCCAAAGCTTCCTTGTCTATCTGGGAGTAGTTTTGTTCTGCTGAGGTTAAAGACCTGGAGGCAAAAGAAATGGGGCGCTCGGTGCCATCTGGCATGACATGGGAAAGCACGGCACCCAGTCCATAAGGTGAGGCGTCACAAGCCAAGGTGACGTGTTTCTTTAAACCGTAGTGGACTAGAACCTGAGAGGACAGAATGAGCTCTTTAGAAAGCCAAAAAACTTATTTACATTTGTCTGTCCATATCCATTTAGCCCATCCAGTAAGCGATGTAACGGACAGAGCTGGTGTGCTAGGTTCGGCAAGAAACGGTGGTAGTAATTTAGGAGGCCAAGGTAGGACCTGAGCTGTGTGACTTTCTGGGGAGTAAGGGCATGGGTAAGGGCTTTAACCTTTTCTTCAGTAGTATGTAACCCATGTCGGTCCACATTGTGGGCACAAAATTCCAGTCGAGACTTCAGAAATTCGCATTTTGAAAGATTGACACGTAATCCATACCTTTGGAGTCTCTCTAGCACAGCTTCAACATTCTTTCTGTGTTCTTCATCAGTGGGACCAGTGATGAGCATGTCATCCAGTAGACATTGGGTGAAAGGTATGCCTACCAGAACCTCATCCATGATCCACTGCCAGATGGCTGGAGCTGGGGCTATGCCAAAAACCATGCGGTTTTATTGGAATAATCCTTTATGGGTGTTAATGGTCAACAGGTGGCGTGAATCTGGGTGTACTTGCAGTTGCAGGTAACCTTGCTTTAAGTCTATTTTTGTAAACTTTTGCCCCCCAGCCAGTGAGCCAAATAGATCTTCAAGTCGAGGCAATGGATATTGATCCACAAGAAGTTGGTTGTTCAGGGCAACCCTGAAGTCTCCACAAATTCTAATGTCTCCATTCTTTTTCTTGACTGGCACAATTGGCAATGCCCATTCACTTCTATCAACTTTAGTTGTTATCTTTTCAGCCAATAGGTGGTCCAGCTCTGCTTCGCTTTCTTCTGCAAGGCAAAGGGCACTGATCTTGCCTTACAAAAACGAGGTGTAGCACCAGGCTTTAAGAGAAGGTTGGCCATTTTTACTTTTACTGAGCCCAAAGAGTCCTCAAAAACCTCCTTAAAGCGGGGGTCCACCTATCTATCGTTTTTTTTTTTTTTTTTTGAGTTCATTCACAAACTTTTCTTCTCAGCATTACATACTCACATATTGTGTGTAATATGTCCGCCTGTGTCAGATTTCGTCGGAAAGAATAACTTATATTATTCACTGCAGGTGGTTTCCATCTTCATTGTGGGCATTTGAAGCCCACAAGCATTTATTTCCTGGATGTGGTGAATGCTGTGCTCCCAGCATTCACCGCTCGTTCCCGCACATGCTCAGTGGCATCCTGGGAAGCCTGAGACTAGCTCCCAGGAGTCTGGGAGAGGCTAGAAACACGCCTACTCCCACGGGAGGAGAACCAGGAAGTGCAAAGAAGAATAGAAAAATAAAAGGTAATTACGGCGATTTAAATTTTTTTAAACGGCATGTCAGCATCTAGGCAAGGAAGAGAATACATACAGATATTGTTCAAAATTTGGGTGGAATTAAAGCGTGACTTCAGGGATTCCACCCAATGGTCTACCTCAGAAAGCAATGTACATTGGGCAATGGCAAGAGGGGGCATGCCCAGGGCTTTGATCCAGTCCCTACCATACAGCGGAGGACCTTGCCTAATGTAACAATGGGTTTCACATAACCTAAGGGCTGTAGCAGTTCCTTGCTGTAGGCTTGTAGTGTGAGATTTGTAGGTTGGAGCCGTAGGGACAGACCCGATGCCTTTAAATCAGTCCATGAAATGACGGACACAGGCACCCCTGTATCAACTTCCATGGAGACAGGACAGCCATTAAGTGTGACATCCACTTTTATCGCAGGAGTGTTCCCAGCTACCCTAAACAGTCCAATATGCTGGGCACAGGTCTCCTCATCAGAGCTGGAGCCATTATTGTCAGTATCCACATGAAATGTCTGTTTACGTCTACCTTTTGTGGTAGCGTTCGGGGAGCGTGCGCTGCCGCAAACACGCCCAATATGACCAGTCTTTCCACAAAGAAAACAAATTACATCCTTGAACTTGCAAGCAGGTGCACTGTGAGAAGTGTTACCACAATGGTAGCAAGTTGGCATCCTAGAGGCAGAATAATTATGGTGGCGAGGTTTAGGTTGATTTGGCGACGGCCGTCGTGGGATAGCAGTGTGGAATATTTCTTCTCCCTGGCTTGCAGGAGGTTCAGGTGGTGCCTTTAGTAGGGTGGCGTCCAACTCCATGACTGTAGCAAGCTCCGTGGCTTTCGTCAGAGTCAAGTCGGGTTCTGTGAGTAAACGTTTTTGTATGGCTGGGTCGCAGAGTCCCATGACAAACATGTCGCGGAGAGCCGTCTGCAGGTAGTCTCCAAACTGACAAGTGGCAGCTAGTTTACGTAAAGCAATGATATAAGTCTTTATATCCTCCCCGGCATGCTGCCTCCTACTGTAAAATTTAAACTGCTCTGTGATTTCTAACGGCTTTGGGTTGTAGTGCTCATGTAGCCCCTGAATTAACTCAGGCAGGGGCTTAGAGGCAGGCTTGTCTGGAGAAATTAGGTCTCTGAGAGTGCCATATGCAGCTTGACCCAATGCTGTGAGGAAAACTGCAACTTTCTTTTCTACAGCCACACTATTTGCTTCCATATACTGCTCCAGCCTCTCCACCCAGGAGCTCCATGATTCAGCAGCAGGATCAAATGGTTGAATAAACCCTATGAAAGCCATGTTGCTAAAATCCACAATCCTTGTCGCCACTGTTATGTCCCTTTGACACAGGGTCTCTCAGGGTGTTGCTAGCAATGCTGCCAGTATCTGCTCAGCAAGTTACACACAGGCTGGATGCACTTCTTAACCAGGGAAGGGTTTATTACTCACTCAGAAAGCGATGTACATTCTTACATGGAGGAGTCTTATACAACAGGTCTCCCTCTCAGTATCATGCTGCTGCTTCCAGTCCCACACACACTGACTAACTTCCTGGTACAGCCCCTCCCCCAGCATGCATCAGGAGAAAGGGGTTAAGGGTCACAGTGATTCTGAATAAACATTACATTCCACAAGATAAATTCTCTCATTGCCAAATACGCTACAGACTGTGCTTCTTATGCAGGATTTTAATATGCCACCTAACCCTGAGCTTGACCACTTTACATCCTGGGGGGGTTCTACTTCGGATCTCTCTGGATGGGCGGAGACATATGGACTGACGGATCTGTGGAGGTGGAGACATCCCCTTGACAGGTCCTGCAACCTATAAGACTTTATTCCGCATAGATCTGATGTATGCGGGTGGTTCCATCCTACCCAAGGTCCAGCAGGTTTCCATTTTGCCGAGGGGATCTCTGACCATGCACCGATGCTGCTTCGGCTGTCCCTGGAGGGATCTCCCTTGGATAAGTCGTGGAGGCTGTCGAGGTTCTGGATCTCCAACGCCGGGGTGGACTCTGGGCTTCGCCAGCAAATGCTTGTGTATTGGGGCCTCAACCCGGGGTCTGATTCGAAGGCCGTAGTTTGGGACGCCTTTAAGGCCTTCTCCAGGGGTCACTATCATTCACTCATTGGAGGGGTGCGTAGACAGTTGAAGGCTGACTTAGTTAGGGCCGAGGGACTAGCTACTTCCTTGGAGCAACAATACACACAGACCAAAGACCCGGTAATTTACGATCAGCTTCAGGAGAGTACCAGGGCAGTTCTCATGCTCCGTACTTCCCTAACCAAAAAGAAAATGCTCCAACAGGTCTCAAAGGATTTTTGAGGAGGGTGAGCATAGCGGTAGACTGCTGGCCTGGTTGGTGCGTGAACAGTTGCCATCTATGAGTGTCCCCTCGGTGGTTGACAAAGACGGAATTAGACAGCCTGCATCTCGGGCAATCACCGACTGTTTTGTTTCCTACTATACTGATCTTTACTTCTCCCGGGTAAACTATTAAATTGAAGACCTCCACATATAACTCTCTGATGTTGACTTCCCTATCCTGACTTCGACCTATAGAGATCAGCTTGACTCCCCTATTACCCTTAAGGAGGTTCGCCAGGCCATGTCCTCTCTCCAGGCTGGGAAAACGCCAGGCCCTGATGGATTCCCCACTGAATTTTATAGCACATATGCTGATGACTTGGCACCCAGACTTCACCCTATGCTTTTGTCTTCCTTGAAGAACGGGGCCTTGCCGACTTCCATGTCTGAGGCTGTAAAAGTGGTGATTCCCAAGCCTGACAAAGACCCAGAACTCTGTAAATCTTATCGCCTGATCTCCCTGATAAATGTGGATGCCAAGCTTCTAGCAAATTTATTGGCTAATCGGCTGAATACGGTGATCATGGCTTTGGTGCATCCGGATCAATCTGGGTTCATGCCGGGCAGGGGTACTGATATCGACATCCGTAGACTGTTTACCCATAAAGATCTGGCCAGAGAGGGCAACACGGGAGTGATAGTGGCATTAGACGCTTAGAAGGCATTCGACTCTGTCGAATGGCTTTTTCTTTGGGAGGTGCTGGAATGCTTTGGATTTGGGCACAGGTACATCTCCTGGATCCAACTCTTGTATAGGTATC
Organism: Aquarana catesbeiana; assembly: GCF_042186555.1. Classification (NCBI taxonomy): domain Eukaryota; kingdom Metazoa; phylum Chordata; class Amphibia; order Anura; family Ranidae; genus Aquarana; species Aquarana catesbeiana. The sequence continues at coordinate 599,031,631 of NC_133326.1, read as the reverse complement.
TGACTGCTAGAGTCCGAGTGAACGGCCTGCTGTCTGCTCCCTTCAGTCTGAGTAGGGGAACCAGGCAGGGATGCCCCCTCTCCCAGGGGCTCTCCGCCCTGGCGATAGAGCCCCTGGTAATCCTAATACATCAGGCTCAAAGGGTGAAGGGAAACCAAGTGGGGGTGCTTCGGGAGAAGGTGTCTCTCTATGCAGATGACACCTTGCTGTATCTGGCTGATGGAGGTGTTTCCCTACAGTCTGCTTTGGAGATTATTTATCAATTTTGGGGGCTACTCAGGGATCCACACTAATTGGGGCAAGTCGCTCCTTTTTTCCCTTCATCCCTCTTGCTCTGGGATGGATACTGGGATCCTTCTCCAGTGGGTAGAGGAGTTTGAATACCTGGGGGTAAGAGTCTGGGGGTCTCTGCAGGCCTATATGGAGGACAACCTTTCCCCCTTAGTTGTTCAATTTGGTAAGAAATGTCAATTATGGAAAACTCTGCCACTGTCGCCGGTGGGTAGGGTGAACTTGCTTATAATGGTCTACCTCCCCAAATTTTTATATTTCTTCAGGAATGCCCCGATCCCTATTCCCAAAACATTCTTTTGCAGACTGCACAGCCTCATAACATATTTTGTTTGGGCAGGGAAAACCCCAAGACTGGCGAAGCGGACGCTTCAATTCCCCCTCTCCCATTGGGGACTGGCAATGCCTCACTTCCATCTCTATTACTGGGGGCATTACTGGTGACGGTTCGCTGGTGGTTTAGTCAGTCCAAACAAAATCCTGTGGTACTGTTGGAGGCAGCCATTTTGGGGTCATATGCGGCACTGAGCAACCTGGTTTATAGAGGGCCTAGGGCTCATCTTGAGGTCCCCTACGACCCCTATGAGAACGACCATACGGGTGTGGCAGCAGGTGGGGGCCATCTATAAAACCGACTCTACAATTTCCTCTCATACCCCCCTATGGAATAATCCAAGACTTCCGCATTTCTATACGATACCGGATCCCCAACTGTGAGTATCTAAGGGAATTGCGGCCCTCAAACATATTTTCACGGACAGCTCCCTTTCCTCCTTCTCGGTACTAAGGGACAAATATTCCCAGCTCAATGACCTTTAAATACTACCAACTTAGACATGCGACGCATGCCCAATTCCCCAGCCCTGTAACTCTTCAGACTGACTAAGTAGAACGGTTGTTGATTTCCAGAATTCTAGACAAACCTCTCTCCTCCATCTACTTTTATCTGTCTGTGGCCACACATGACCTCTCTGACGAAAGCGTATGATAAATGGAAGGCTGATATCCCAGGACTGACTTTTTATTACTACTATGATCTCTGCAAAAAATCGTTTCATCCAAATTAAGTTTCTCCACCGAGCCTACTACACCCCTGTGAGGTTGGCCAGCATTTATTCTGAGATAAGTCTCCTCTGCTCCAAGTGCCGGTCCTCCCTGGGTACATTCTTTAACATGGTATGGACGTGTCTTTTGTTCCGTCCCTTTTGGGAGAGTGGCCCTGAGTGCCTTTGGAGATTGGTCCCTTGGCCTGGACCCAGCCTTGGCGCTACTTGGCAGTATGGAAGATGTGGTGGCCTCTAGATACGTGAAATTATTTCTCTTTTTGCCTTGTATTACGCTAGAAGAGAAATTCTCCTTTGTGGAAGCAACCTACACTGCCTACGCTTAACATGTGGAAAGCAACAATTAACTCTGTCCTGCCACTGTATAAATTGACCTACGAGAGAAGGAACTGCCCCAAAAAAATTGATAAGGTATGGTCGCAATAAATAGATGCACATGGCTCGGAACCCTAATGCCGCGTACACGCGACCGGACTTTCAGTCAGAATAGACTTCGACGGTCTTTCCGACGGAGTTCCGCTTAAACTGACTTGCCTACACACGATCACACCAAAGTCCAATCGTTTAGAACGCAATGACATATGACGGGACTAGAAAAAGGAAGTTTAATAGCCAGTAGCCAATAGCTGCCCTTGCGTCATTTTTGGTCCGTCAGACTAGCATACAGACGAGCAGTTTTCCCAATAGGAACTGATTGCGTTGGAAAGATTTGAAACATGTTCTAGTTCTAGGTCCATCAGAATTTTAGAAAGAAAAAGTCTGATGAAGCCCACACACGATTGGAATGTCCGACGGAATGATTCAGTCTGACCTTTTCTGCCGGAAAGTCCGGTCGTGTTTACGCTGGATTAGATACCTTGGGATGTTTTATATGCTACACTTCTGTTTGCATCCTAATCTTGTGATGAAATGTAATTTTTTTTTTTTCTTTTTATACATATACTCCTATGATTTTATCCCTACCCCTCCCTCTTAGTGTATTAAGGTGGTTGTGATTGTCGTGATGCTCGTTCTGCCTGTAGCTATGTTAGATGCGCCGCTCATTAGTAGATTCACTTGATCTTGTGTCCCCCTTTTGGCCTTATGTTTTCATGTATTCATGTCATGTGTGTGCACTGTGTTAATGTTACTGTATACATTTACAAATACATTTTATTTTCGTTAATAAAAAAACATTTCTGTGCTAAGAGTGTGCGCCCTTCACGCTTCCAGCATGATTACCAGCAAGAGCCGAAACAGTCCCAATGCATTCTCTACTTTCCCATCATCATTCCCTGTTCACCCCTCAGACACAGCCAGTAAAAGAAATATCTCCCCAACTAAAAGACATCCCCCCACAACTGTCTTCATACCATCTGCACTTCCCTGCTGCATGCAGTCATCCTCTACACACTCCTCTCCTGTACATACCACCCACTGTCATACCCTCCACACTCCTCTCCTATACATATCACCCACTGTCATACCATCCACACTCCTCCCCTGTACATACCACCCACTGTCATACCCTCCACGCTCCTCTCCTGTACATACCCCCAAACTCCTCTCCTGTACATACTGCCCATTGTCATACCCTCCACACTCTGACCATGTCTTGTATCCTGTATGCAGTCTCTGACCATCTCCTGAATCATGTCTGCAGTCTCTGACCATCTCTTGTGTAGCACGGCCCCCTTGGGGACTGCTGAGAATTACCTGCTCATCTGCATGGCCATGACCAAGTGAATCTTCCAACCCACCTGACTGTCAGGAAAGGTCCCCTCCGCTGGTAATATCGATCATTTGGCGTGCAGTACTGAGGTCCACCAGCAGGTGTCTCCTGGCAGTTTGGAGCTGTCAGAAGAGTTTGTCCCTGCTGGTATTTTTTCACCTTTGGGCCGCAGTACTGGCGCCCACCAGTGGAGGAATCCTGGCAGTATGGAGCAGGTATTCCCCTCTGCAGACAGGTGTCACCTGACTTTAATTAGCAGCTGCAGTATAAATACCCGGCAAGTGCACACACATCTCGCCTTGGTTTTGTCCTTGAGCCCTAACCTGCAGCCTGCATCCTGTTTACCTGATTCCTGAAACCCGATTTCTGTACCTGAGACCTGATTCCTGGAGCCTGTTGTTCCTGTTCCCTGTCTGTTTCCTTGCTCTGGACCCTGAGCCTTGTATCTGACCCGTCCGTCCCGCGATCCATCCATCCTCTCTTGTCCTGTTTGTTTCCCTTCCCCAGCTACTGACCTCCCGTTGATGACCCTGGCCTGGCTCTGTTTATGATCTTGGTATTTCCCTTACTTGTATATATTTGTTCTGTTATTATTATTATTTGTGGGGTTCTGTTTGGTATTGGATGTTGTGCACTGAGTGATATTGGAGGTGGTTGTGTTTTATATTTATTCATTTATCTTTAATAAATCATTTATATTTTCACTTATACACATCTGGGTTTCCTCTGTTGCAGTCCACACAGTTCTGGTCTTATCTGGTACATGACACTGACACTCTGGGTTCAGACATCCTGGTATTACTATAAAGCAATAATCAAGCAACTCTGTAGTATAAAGTTCTAAAATGTTTTACTTGAACCAAATAGGAAAAGTTATTTCACAAAGAAAGGAGTAAATCCACTGAGCTGTGATAACAGCGGCAACTCAGCAAACAGACTTCTCCCGAACACACAACAATGTTTAAACAATGAATAATGCTATATACACAAGGATACACTATATTCAGATCCTAAGTCACCTCCTAGTGGATGTTTCAGTTAACTACACATGTGGCCATACTGAGATAGAAGTAATCTAGACAGCCTATGCTATTTAAAATGAGAGAGCTAATCTCCCGCTGGTGTTATGTATATACTGTGTGTGTGTAATAAATATATATATATATATATATATATATATATATATATATATATATATATATATATATATATATATATATATATATATATATATATACTTCCTATGAGTAATGGCAGCAGAGTTCCACGTGGCAGGTCTGTTATTCTTCTCTAACTAGTTGGAGCTCGTTAACTGTAATCCGTTTGGTTGCAGATGAAACGATGGATTCCAAGTAGTGAAGGCCTAAGGCATCTGTGCAGTGTTCCAGCAATGCAGTAAAGTGTTCCTGGGTGGGGATGTGTTCTGTAATGGTGGTAGTGAATAAATAAAGATTGAGCAGCTTGCTCTCTTACCAACAACCCAAATTGATCCGCAGTCTTCTGGACAGGAACACAAATGATGACGCTCCGGCAATGGATCCTCTGTCTCGGCTTTCTGTAGTGCCTTTCTCCACACGTCTGCACCGATGGGTAGGCGCTGTAAATGATGCTAGTAACAGGATGTCCAACAGCGGGTAGCAAGACTAGGCCTCTCAGGCCTTGTGGTGGAAGTAGCATTTCCCGCGTGGTAGGCTGCGACCTCTCTGTCACACAGAGAGGTCTGTCTTGCGTCAAGCCCAGGAGGAAGAGAGCGTGCGTGGGCTTCTAAGCTCCTTTTATCATCCCTCCCAGCAACCTTCAGGCCACTGCAAGGGTCCCTGGGATTTGTAGACTTAGAGTACATGGACGCCCACTTCCTACAAACCAATGACATCATCGGTTGTTAAGGACGTTGGGTGGCACTACAGCTTTCTGTTAAGCCAGCGATAGTACACATACTTGCAGGGAGGAGAGAGCCATGTGGGCTGTGCTTGCTCTCTCCTTGCAGTGCACGAGTAGCGCTCCCACAGCCCACATTTGTGCTAGGAGGGGGGATTTGGAGGTGTGGTTGTGCTGAGAGGGGGGATTGGGGGGGGCATTTGAGAAGATTGTGCTGGGAGAGGGAATGGGGGGGGGGTTGGAACAGGTTTCTGCTAGGAGTGGAGATTTGGTAACAGGGGGGTTTGTTGTAAGAGGGGGGTTTTGTGGGGGATTTGAGCTAGAAGGGGGTATTTAAGAGGGTTGTGCTGGGAGAGGGGATTGGGGGTGTAGCTGGGTTTGTGCTAGGATTGGGGATTTGGGAGCAGGGGTGGTTTGCTAGGTAAAGTGATTTATGCTAGGAGGAGGATTTTGGTTTGTGCTAGGAGGGGAGTTGAGTTGGAGATTTTTGCTAAAACGGGGGGTTGGGGGTGCAAAGAGGGGGGATTTGTGCTAGAAGGGGGAATGCCTCACAGAATACATTTTAGGGCTTGTTCATACCAGGTGCAGTGAGGTAACACGTGCAAAATTGCACGTTTTCCTGTACAGCACATAAATGTGCTGCCTTTTACAGCTGTACATGGGTACCATTATTTTGCATTGTACATCATGGACAGATGTTTAGAGGCATTTGAAATGCCTGTAACAGCTTGTAAACGCGTGAAAACCTGGTAACTCGTGTTTAGCCATGTTTCGTTTACAGGCGTTTTTAATGAAGATACATTTTTAAATATTTGAAAAAAAAAAATCGCGGCAAAACAGACGTTTTTAAATGTGGTTTACCATCTGTCAAATTAAATCGTTCAGGGGAGGTTTTAAAACGTCCCGTGTATATAAAGCCTAATAAAAATGCTTTAAAAAAAGCTGGATGAAAAATGCTGATGGCGCTTTTGTGCCATCTTCTATTAGCATTTTAGTAGCTTTTAGGAGCATTAGCATTTTTCTAGCGTTTTTGCAGTACATGAAGAAAAATAAATAAATAAATAAAAAGCTGTTAGGAGCATTTTAGGAGCATTTAGGAGCATTCAGCGTTTTTTTTCTGCTCGGAAAAACCCTCCAAGAAACTCTACAAAAACAATTTAGTTTCTGCTCCTAGACACTGAAGCTCAAAAAATGCTAATAGCCTAATCAAGTGTGCATGGGCACATGGGATAACACTATCTTCTAGGAGCAGAAATAAAAATGCTAATAACTGCTTCTAGGAGCTTAAAAAAATGGTAATGTGCATGGAGACTTACTTATACTAGTTTCTTCCATAAAGCAGCATAATCTCATCATCTCATATTTAGCAAGTACAAATAGAAACATTCTATTTAGTTTCAGTCACTCTTCTTTAAATATTACATTCCATAGTAAAAACTGAGGTATATTGAAAAAGTATAATTTTACTATGAGAGATTAATCAGTGGTTAAAAATAGAGCAAAAGGCCAAGGACAACACTCTACAAACTGAGATTGTTCCTGGAAATTAGAGACAGTTATAGCTAGTTCTCTATATTGCATCCTGGTTCAAACATAATTGGATGGAATCATAAAAACAGGGCAGTCTGCTCAATATGCCAAACTGGGTAGTTGTTAATATACAAAGTTCATGCTTTGGACTCCAGTCAGGTGACCTTTAAGATAAGTAATGCCCACTTTACATAAGCATGGCCACCTATCCAAAGCACCAATATAAGCACTATATATGTTAAGCTGGCTATACATGGTTCAGTTTTTTTAAATCACCCAGCAGGCTGAATGGAAAAAACTGAACCCCATCCACACATTTAAGGATGATGCAGGGATCCTCCCCGCTGTGTCATTGTATTCTGACCAAGGAGTCAGCAGGAGTCCTCCGCTGTCAGAATCCACTGATCAGTGCTGTAGCCTATTGGCTGCAGTGCTGATTGAACTAAAGTTTTCCAACAAGCAGGTTTATGAAAAGTCAACTGAGTAATCGACTTCCCATGAAGAGGAAAGGTCCTAACATGGATTTAAATTTGTCCAGTTCCTGCTGAACTAGTCGAATTTTCATCCATGTATGGCCAGCTTCAGATTCATCCTGAGAAGAGCATTGCTTAGGTCAATTGTGGTAGCACAACTTATAAGATATTGGAAGCTAAAAAGAGAGATTGTTTTATTGTGATAGGAATAATTTTAATGAGCTGACTAATGTATTGATAGCTAAAACCAACAACAAAAATTTTAAATATTACAGATTACCAGTCCTTGGATGTGGTGGATGCACTAGATTTTAATTTTCAGGCTAAGATCATGTTTACAGCAAATAAAGAAAATATCTGTTGATCTTGCCAGAAATGTGGTGTCCTTGTTGCTTCCTGTGAGATAAACTGGAAAACAGTGTTATCTTTCTAGTAATCCCATTACACCTATGTAATGGAGATGAACAAAAGTCAACATGTTTAAAGTCCAGAGTAAAAATGAATTATTTGACTCAATACTTACCTCATTCTTGTGGGGGTCCTCCCCCACAAGGATCTTGTTGAAGACCCTAAAACTGCCCAACACAGGGGGAGGCTTGGCAGTTCCAGACTTACCCATATGTTATCTGGCTGTGCAGTTGGTATACATACAATGCCCCCCCCTCTTGAGCAACATGGTGATAGCAACTGAGGCAGTGGTGGCATCCTCCTATGAAGCCCTACTGGATTCATTATATAGACATTCAGTGCCTAGATCTGAGGGGTGGGAATTTTTGCCACTTTCTTGGAAAATCTTTGTTCTGTCCTCAAGGTAGTGGAGGATGCTCCTTTGTCCAGGTCACCTAATGCTCCTCTATGCTTCAACCCACTATTGCAAGAGTTTTACAAAGTGGAAGGGGGTCATCGGTGAGCACAGTATAATGGTAAATACGCTCACCAACTGTACAAAGATGACACTTTTGTTTTCTTCCGAGATATACAGTTAGAAAAAGGGGTATCAGCTCCCTGGTCCTTTCAGTACTTTCAAATGAGACAACTGGCAAATGCTCAGTTTGGGGGAGGGGAGGTGCCCCTTCAAACGACTCGGTTAGAACAATTGTTGTTATCCCTTGATCATTCTAAGTTGGTATCTTAATACCTTGGTTACTGGAGGGAATAGAAGTACACATGCAAGGCAATGATGAGTGGGTTCGTTGTCGAGTTTATCGCAAGAGTTATGAACGGAAGTCCTCAATACTTATTTAGCCACTGTTATCTCATCTAAAGTTAAAATGATTCAAATGAGATATCACCACCAAACATACTTTACACCACTATGTTTGTTCAAAAAGGGGAAGAGAAATAATTCCTTATGCCATATGTGCAATAATGCAGAAGGTTAATTTATACACATGGTTTGGTATTGTGACAAAGTGAGAGATACTTCTTGGGTGAAATAGTAGATGAGGAATTGGATGCTGCCACAAAACTAATTCTACATATACAATACTCCTACACAAAGAAGGTGATAGCGATCCAGTGGATCTACTCTGACCGGGTTGATATTGAGGCTTTGAATAAACTGATTGATTCAGACCTCCCTTTATATATAGTGACCTATGAAGCTTGTGGTTGTCTCAAAAAAATTAAAAAAATATGGTTTAGATGGGTAGATTTTCAAGATACCCTGGAAAACAATTGAGCCCTGTGTAGTGGATGTGAACACATTTTCGGCAGTTGACCCTTAGGTAGAGGGGGAAAAAACTGGATTTGCAAGAAATTTGATGCAATCCACATTTTGTTTTGTTTTGTTTTTTTGATAGGTTTAGTTTATTACCTTTCTTGTATTGTATGTTATACATATACAGATGCCATACAACTATGAACAATACAGAATTCAGTGTATTTAGATGGCTAGACTTATGCTGCGTACACACGATCGGACATTCCGACAACAAATGTTCGATGGGAGCTTGTTGTCGGAAATTCCAAACGCGTGTAGGCTCCATCGGACATTTTTTGTTGGAATTTCCAACAACAAAAATTTGAGAGCTGGTTCTCAAATTTTCCGACAACAAAATCCGTTGTCGGAAATTCCGATCGTGTGTACACAATTCCGACGCACAAAATTCCACGCATGCTCGGAATCGAGCAGAAGAACCGCACTGGCTATTGAACTTCATTTTTCACGGCTCGTCGTACGTGTTGTACGTCACCGCGTTCTTGACGTTCGGAATTTCCGACAACATTTGTGTGACCGTGTTTATGCAAGACAAGTTAGAGCCAACATCCGTCGGAAAGAAAATCCAGGATTTTGTTGTCGGAATGTCCGATCGTGTGTACGCGGCATTAAACTGGCTGTGAGTTGCTGTACTCCTACACATCTTGATATACTGCTAAAACATTCTGGAGAATTGACTGTATAAAGTGTTTTCATAAGCTCTGTAAAATATGGAATGTATCTCTTTATCTATGGCAAAGACTGTGATTGCTATGTGTACGGCGAATAAACCTTAAAAAAAAATTCCTGCTTGGGTGGCAACGTTATGGAGAACTGTGTCAAATGCTTTTGCAAAATTCAGATACACCACGTCTACGGGCCTTCCTTTATCTAGATGGCAGCTCACCTCCTCATAGAAGGTTAATAGATTGGTTTGGCAAGAACGATTCTTGATGAATCCTTGCTGATAACTGCTAATGATAATGTTTTAATTATTAAAATCTTGTATATAGTCCCTTACCACCCCCTCCAAGAGCTTGCATACTATTGATGTTAGGCTAACTGGTCCGTAATTTCCAGGAATGTATTTCGGCCCTTTTTTAAATATTGGTGCTACATTGGCTTCTCCAATCAGCTGGTGCCATTCCAGTCAGCAGACTGTCAGTAAAAATTAGGCACAATGGTCTGGCAATTATTTGACTGAATTCCCTAAGGACCCTCGGGTGCAAGCCACCTGGTCCCAGTGACCTTTTAATGTTAGGTTTTCCAAGTCTATTTCTAATTCCATTCTTCTGTTAGTCATGGGGGAGCTTCCTGTGATGTGTCATGAGGATAAACACTGCAGTTTGGGTTACTGAAGCCCCCCTATTCCCTTGTGAAGACTAAGGAGAAGAATAAATTCAATACCTTCGCCATCTCCCCATCCTTTGTAACCAGATTTCTTTCCTCATTCTTTATGGGGCCAATATGGTCTGTCCTCCCTTTTTTACTGTTTATGTACTTAAAGAATTTCTTGGGAATTTTTTTGCTCTCCTCCGCTATGTGTCTTTCGTGTTCTATCTTCGCCGCCCTAATTGCACCCTTACATTTCTTGTTGCATTCTTTGTAAAGTCTGAATGCTGATGATGATCCCTCAGCCTTTGTATTTTTTGAAGGCCTTCTCCTTTGCTTTTATATGCATTTTTAAATTGGAGTTAAGCCATCCAGGACTTTTGCTCGCTCTTTTAAATTTATTTCCCAATGGGATGCACTGGCTAAAATACACTGGTTTAGATACACTTTAAGTGAAGCTTTGAGTTTAGCAAAAGTTTTCGTAAGGTTTGTCTTTGCCAATAAAGGATCGGAAGTGTATCTATCGGCATAAGCATGTCAGTTTTGTCTTTTATGATAGGAGAATCATTTTTTGTGCAGTCTTGCTGGTGTAAACAGTAACAGCAGGTGTTGAGTGGTACCTAGAAAAGAGGAACTATCTTTCTATAACTAAATTTACCACTCGATATAAAAAAAAAAGCATCAATAAATTTGTTATTGCTGTGTATATATAAGATAACATACATATGTAGAGATTCTATTGGATATCTACCATTAAGTCTTATTATTATTATTATTATTATTATTATTATTATACAGTATTTATATAGTGCCAACAGTTTGCTCAGCGCTTTACAACATGAGGGCAGACAGTACAGTTATAATACAATTCAATACATCGGTAGTACCAGTACCAATAATATATGTGAAGCAGCTAGAGAGATTTTTGGGGGCATTCTCTTTTGACACTCACCAGTCCAATCATAGAACACTTTGCATTCACTGAGACTGCAAAGGTGGAGAAGCAGGGAGATGATGTCATGATCTCTACTTTATCTATCTAATCAGGGAACACTTTGCATTCATAAGGCAATAATGGAAGGCGTTCTGTGAACAGTGTTTGTGCCACACAAGAGCCCCCCTGTGGTTACTAAGCAGCAGGGAAGCCACTCAGCAGGGGACCCAGAAGTCAGTGGTGATAACTGTAGTAGCAGTGACTACTACAGTGATTTTCTGTTTTAACAGTGGTCCCACATGTATGGCATATGCATACTTACATTGGTACAAGCTGCACCATTGTATCTGTAGCACTACCTCTGCAGGAGCCGCTTAAGTATATTTGGTTCTGTACTTTGCCTCTTAAACCCAAGAAGAGTCTCCGCCCCTCTGGTACACCTGCCAATAATGTTAGTGTAAACACCACCAATGAAAGACACATGTTAAAGTAAAACACAGAAATAGCAATATAGCTGAACAGTAGACAAATATATCTCAAATAGGTAAGCAGTATAATAATGACTGTGAATCAAAAGCAATAGAACTCTATGGTACTATCTGGCTGTTTTCAGGGGACTCCTCCAAGATGCATAACCCCTGAGAGCAGAGGCAAAAACTCTAAAAATTCACAAATCACAAAATAGCAGACACTGTAATGGACTGACCACCCCTCTATTTGAATTGGGCTCTATGAGTCCAGGCAGGAGGAAAGCAGAAGAATGATCCTTTCTTATGTCAGACCTTTTCCTTCTGTTCCCTGACACCACAGGCCCACAAAACCATAAACACTGCACCTAGTTCAGTGGTCAATAGAGTAACTCCCAAGCCAGACTACCCTGCTCATGAACTATATATACTGAGCCACGGGTATGTGTGTGCGTGCCCGTATGGCGCCAATAACTTCAGTCCCTTGGAAGAAGAAAGCCTCGAATCTTCGGCTAGCCACTTTAGTTGGTGCACTTAGAAATCCATGTTTGGTAGGAGTGATGCGAAGTGTACTGTGCGACTCCTGGAGCAGAAAGGACACTTTTACTGCCTGGCAGTGGATGAGTGCAGCACAGTGTTCTTTAATGTAGGTTACCACAGGCAACGTTGTCTGCATGCAGTGTCTCTATATCTCTGTAAAATGGGAAAGTGCCCACTCACCAATCCTGCGATTGAGGCCCAGGCGAAATGTCCTGGATCAAGCAGACTCTTCAGGTAGCCCGACTGGCCACCTCACAACTGGAACACTTCACGCAACACCTCTCCCGGGTCCGATCTTCTCCTTGCCCCATGACATCTTTCCCAACTCCCAGTCAGCCTCTGGGTCTCTCTCTCTTCTTTTTCCCCAGAGCATACTGGGGTGTGCAGTTCTGTTCTCATAGAAGGCTATGGGGCCGTTTGTGTTGGGGACTACATGTCCCACATTTCTTTGCTGCTACTGCAGCATTGTAGCATTGCTCCTGATTCTCTCTCTCTCTCTCTCTCTCTCTCTCTCTCTCTCTCTCTCTCTCTCTCTCTCTCTCTCTCTCTCTCTCTCTCTCTCTCTCTCTCTCTCTCTCTCTCTCTCTCTCTCCCCCTCTGACAATAAGAAAACAGGGGAGGGAGCAAGGCGGGCGGCTTGTGTGAGGACTGCTCACACATAGAAATCTTGAGTGAGGAGAGGGAGGGGGGAATTCCCCCCGCAGCTGCTGCCAGGCACACTCCCCCTTCTGAGAGCTGATCCGTGCCTGTGTCAACCCGGTGGCGGTGGCTGGCAGGAAGTGTGGGGCTGCGGGGCATACAAGCAACAAAGCAAACAGTTAACATTTACAGGAACTAGAGCTCAGACTCAAACAGCTCATTCCATAGCACAAAGCTGACAGAGAAACCTCCCACCTATTATCATATGATGAGGGGTTGTCCTGTTCACAGACCACCTTTATTGGGGTGGCCCTGCCAGTTGTGCCAGGGGGTGAGTCAGGATCGCCCTTCACCAAATCTGCAGTGAAAAGGTCAGACATGCTAAGAGTCCCTTGAGAGGTGAGAATAACATCTTCAGAGCTCTCACCTAACCCTAACACATCACAGGTCGATCTCTTGGGAGAGCGAATACCTCTTCACTCTCTCTGTTCCCCTTGTTCAGGCATGTTAAGCTCACTAGCCCCTTCTTCCTGCTTGACAATTTCTGCCCCCTGCAGATCAGCTTCTTCCTCTCCTACTGCAGGTCCTTCTTCTTCCTCCACTGTGGAACAGTGAGAGACTTCTGGCCCTCCTGCTGGCAAGGAGGGTAAGGCATCACATCTAGGAACAACAAGGGCTAACAGCCATTTCACAAGATCTGTGTTGGTCCCTATGATTAACAAACTCCCTGTGGACCCTGGTAACCGAGGACACACAATGGCCAGTGTGTCAAAGTTCTGAGGCTGTCCAACCCTCAAGGGATCACATGATAACTTGATCTGCAGATAATCTTCACAAGGGTAATCCTCCATTTGAATACCCTGGATCTCTATGTCTTTCAACTTCTGCAGGTGTATGTATGACAGATACTTTTTACAGAAGTCTCTAGCCAGCAGAGTAACCTAAACACCTGAGTCAAGAATGGCCCTTGTGTAGATTCCTTCAACTAATTCAGGTACTACCGGCAATGGGCCTACCAACTTGGCAGGAAGTTTGGTAGAAGCATTTGAAGTGATGGTTTTGCTGACTGAGGTCGCACCTCTTGCCTCTCACAGTGCTTAAAATACTGTTTCTGGTGACATTTTAAAGGTTGGTAAACATTTTTCACTGAAATAGCATAAGTTGATACAACTGCAGATGTCCTCCATTGTTCCCTTACAGTATCAGGAAAGGTTCTTCTCAAAGGCCCAGGCCTTCTCTCCATCCTCGTGTCACATCCTGGTGAAGTAACAGAGATGGCTTGACACCTGGCAGGGGGATCTCCTATGATACCCTTCATTTCTCCTCTGGAGTCCCCCCAGCCCTCTTCCACGGACTTGGGCATTCTCACTTGTAATGACCTACACCTCCACAATTTAGGCAGATGTCTTGATTTGTTGGCCTCTTGCCAGGCACAGCAGATAAGGCCGGAGGAACATTAGGCCCTGTAACACCCTCGTCGGACAACTCAATGAGCTTTGCTGCCAGCAGGTTCATCATTTCCATCATCTGAGAGATCTGTATCTTCAAGGCAGCTATTTCGGACTTATTATCCAACTGCTCTGCTTCTTTGCACAGCCTGGGAGTGGTGGCTGTGTCCACTTTGGCGACTTGTTTTGATGACCTGGTCATCATCTCTATTAGCTGGGACATCTGGGTCTTCAGAAGCTTGATCTCTGGGTCACCGTTGACTGTACTGGCGACCCTGACCCCGACAACAGATTCCAACTTTTGGCCCTTCTTTTTGCTTCCCAGCATGGCCTCCTCTTCTCTAATGGTCTTCATTATTTTAGAGTAAGTGAGGAGGTCATTAAAACCCCGGGCTAGAAGTTGTAGCACAATATAATCCAGCGGCTGGGCTCCTCTTTGCATCTGTAGCATGAGGGCTCTGCTTGTAGTTCTGGCTTCCATTCCACCCTTTATTATGATTTGGTGCAGAATCTGATCTAGCCGCATGACATAGGCTGATAGCTTCTCATCCTCCATATGGTAAGTGTGGTTAAAGAGATAGATTAACTCTGCACCATTTCAGTTCTTTCATAGACCTCACAGAGTTCTCCCAAGCACTCAGAAGTAGTACAGCTGGAATAATCACGTTTCAGGATCCTAATTACAGCCAAAGATGGGGCCCGCAGAGTTTCAACCACTCTCTGCCTTTCTGCTATGTCGACCACTTCCCACTCTTCAACCGCTTGGATAGCTTGATTAATCCAGGTGTCAAAATCATCCTCTCCTGAGGGTGTGGGAACTTTCCCCGAGAAGAACTGTAGCTTGCGATAACCGTAATCGGTCGGCATTGCTGGCTTCTTAAGGAGCACTTTGAATAGTTTCTGGAACTTGGCTATTAGAAAGGGAGAGAAACTTTCAGAGGATGCATTGAGGTTTTGGCCTCTGGATTAGAATTTGATCCACCCTAGTGAACTAGCAAAGCATTGACATCCATGGTCAGTTGGAAGCTGTCTCCTCACATGACGTCAGGAACTCTCTTCTTCCACTCTGTCAAGACATAGGTACAATTGGAGCTAGGATCTGTCTTCACATCCAAAATATACATTCTTTGATCTAGATCTAAGGCATCCAGTGCTTGACAGGCCTGATCCTAAGTCCAGTCACTGCCAGGAACATGAATCACTATACACAGCTCCACTTGGTCGTTTTCTTCTCCACACCACTGCATTGTGGCAGCAGGGCTCATCTTGGTGTCTTTAGGGGTGCTGTCTTGAGGAGTTGATTGCAGAGTAAAGGTTTTCGGACGAGCCCACACGTGTAACGCTACCCCCGTAGGAGCCGCTTAAGTATATTTGGTTCTGTACTCTGCCTCTCAACCCCAAAAACAGTCTCAGCCCCTCTGGCACACCTGGCAATAATGTTAGTACAAACCCTACCAATGAAAGACACACATTAGAGTAAAACACAGAAATAGTCTTTACTGTGAAATTTCTTTGAGATAGTAACAAACAATAGCAATATATTTGAACAGTAGACAAATATATCTCAAATAGGTCAACGGTATAATAATGACTGAGAATCAAAAGCAATAGAACTTCTGACTGCTTTCAGGGGACAACTCAAACAATCTAACAATCGACAGATCACAAATTAGCAGACTTTGTAATGGATTGACCACCCCTCTATTTGAATCGGGCTCTATGAGTCCAGGTAGGAGGCGAGCAGAGGAATGACCTTCTCTTATGTCAGACCTCTCCCTTCTGTCCTCTGACACCACAAGCCCACAAAACCATAAACACTGCACCTAGTTCAGTAGTCAGTAGTGTAACTCCCAAGCCAGACTACCCCACTCATGCACTACATATACTGAGCCCCGGGTATGTGTGTGCGTGCCCGTATGGCACCAATAACTTCTGTCCCTTGGAAGAAGAAAGCCTTGAATCTTCGGCTAGCCACTTTAGTTGGTGCACTTACAAATCCTGCTTGGTAGGAGTGATGTGAAGTGTACTGTGCAACTCCTGGAGCAGAAAGAACACTTTTACTGCCTGGCAGCGGATGAGTACCGCACAGTGTTCTTTAATGTAGGTAACCACAGTCAACGTTGTCTGCATGTAGTGTCTCTGTATCTCTGTAAAATAGGCAAGTGCCCACTCACCAATCCTGCGATTGAGGCCCAAACAAAATGTCCTGGATCAAGCAAGCTCTTCAGGTAGCCTGACTGGCCACCTCACAACTGGAACGCTTCACGCAACACCTCTCCCCGGGTCTGGTCTTCTCCTTGCCTCGTGACGTCTGCCCCAACTCCCAGTCAGCCTCTGGGTCTCTCTCACTTCTTTTTCCCCAGAGCATGCTGGGTTGTGTGTTCTGTTCCCATAGAAGGCTATGAGGCTGTTTGTGTTAGGGACCACATGTCCCACAATCCTTTGCTGCTCCTGCAGCTTTGTAGCTCTGCTCCTGATTGTGTCTCTCTCTCTCTCCCCCTGCCAATAAGAAAACAGGGGAGGGAGCAAGGTGGGCAGCTTGTGTGAGCACTGCTCACACACAGAAATTTTCAGTGAGGAGAGGGACGGGGAAATTCCTCCGCAGCTGCTGACAGGCACACTCTCCCTTCTGAGAGCTGATCCGTACCTGTGTCAACCCGGCAGCGGCCGGCGGGAAGTGCGGGGCCACGGGTAGTGGCGACTGGTGCTAAAGTTTTTTTGGGGTGGGGAGGGGCGAAAACAAACCCCCCAGGTCCCCCCCGCACTGACGATACCCCCACACTCAGACCCTCCACAGTGACGGTCCCCCGCAGTGCTCTGCGCCCAGAGCCCAACCTTTTTCAAGCCAATTAGAGCCTTAGGCTCTAATCATGTGCTTGAAAAAAAAAAACTAATAGAAAATTATGAGTCCAGCACCCTGCAGGGAGGTGGCACCCTTGCGCCTCTAATGAACTGGCCACGAGGCACCCGCTACATAACTATGCACAAAAATCCATACCTGGACTTCAGATTTAACGGCAGAAAGAGAGGTAAAGCCTAAAGCATCAGTACTTTTCCTAATGCATGGTGAACACTTTAAAGTTCATAATTCTTGGCTATGGTGCTTCAACACCCTGTAAAAAAAAAAAAAAACTGTAAGTAAATTATTCTTTAGGGCTCATTCACACTTAAGCATCTTTTTGCAGTGTGTTAACGCACAGGCATTACAAGAAAATAGCACCCAGAATCAGCAGACCGTAAAGCTCAAGAAGAAAAAGATGGTGAGAATTGGCTTCTGCTCAGTTCTCAAATACATTTTGCCCATGTGGGGCTTAATCATAGAGGCTAATGCACAATCATTAGTGCGTGTTATAGCACACGCTAATGTGTATTGCCTTAGAGTAGCCCATTCATAGTGAATGGGCTGCCAACAGAACACAGCAGATGAAAATGTGTGATGCTTTTTTTTTAACAATGCGGCACAACACATGGTATTGTGCATTAGGCTCTACTGTACACTGCGTTTAGGGTGCATTCACAATGAATGGCACCACACATAGAGCAGAGGCATTGCCCTGCGTTGTGGTAACACATTTTTAACATGCATTGCCACAATGCAGAAGGATAATTGGGCCCTCACTGTTTGCCTTCATACAGGAAACTATTTTAGTAGAGATAGATAGACTTTGATTCACAATGTACGCTTCCATAAATCTCTTCCCATTCCAAAACATCTGCCTCATCCCCCTGCTGCATGTTAGAAGTCCTGATGCTTCTCTGTGGTGGTACAGTTTGATACATTTTGAGTGTGTTGTGAATGCAACAGACAAAAAACTGGATTAGCATCATTATTTCACTGAAGCATGAGCATTGTAGTGTGCTGCAGGCTACTGTGCTTGTACTTTTGGGAGCCATTCTAAATACTGGTCCAAGATGCTAAAAGTGTAGAATTAGAATTCTCTTAATTGAAATAGTTACATAGTTAGTCTGGTTGATAAAAGACACAAGTTCATTCAGTTCAACAAATAAAAGAGAAAAAATTCAGGGCAATAATGTCCATTGGAAAGATAGTGTCTCATAAGACTGCTAATTTTTACTTACTGCTTTTTTTTATTGTTACGCATATGTGTAATGAAGTGATTTATGTCCTTTTTATATAAGCGGATTTTGGTGTCTCTGCGGTGAACAACCAGGTGTTACAGCGACGGAGCTCTTTTATTGGAACGCCTTACTGGTGAGTACAATTAATGTGTGCAGTACAGAGTTTCTTTAACCGTACATTGTAATAAGCATAGAATGACTATATGGCTTTAAAATTAAAGGTGATATCTGGATTGTTTAATTCTGCTTTAAACACTGTGATCTTGCTTCGTTTTGTTTTTGGGCAGGGGCTTAGAAAACCTTGATGATATTACCAATACATCAGAGTCTGATAAGCACCAATATAATTGAGTGAACCTACCTCCTTTCAGTTGTACTGCTCATTTTGACCTGGGGCATTGTGCATTCAGTCTTGTGACACATTTTTTCTGTGTTCCCATTTTGCGGATATGTTCGGATCGGATAGCAGCGGACATGTCACTACTGACATCTGCCGCTCCATAGGGGTAAATGGAAGGTTTGAGCGGGTCCGCTTGTAAAACTGACTGGCGGAACTGATCGGACAGCCCATGTGAAAGGGGCCTTATGGTTTACATTAACTCTCCAGCCCTCTCCTTAACATTGAACAACAGAGGAAAACAGTTTTGGAGTTTTCAGAAAAGAGCAAGTAAAATATAATCAGTAATTTTTAAGATTTCTTTTTTTAAGTTATGTTATGCAAATGAGAACATGTGACAAATTTAAAGTAGGTTTTATTCCTTTCTGGATGTCCATGTGTTTTTCACCACCTGCAGACTGTATAATGCCCAATTTTCAGGGGGTTGGTTTATTTACTAGGACCTAAAAAGTCATATTGTACCTTCACAATAGTCATCAGACCCGTATATGTCAAGATAATAATTGCCTCCGTTATTGCAATGTTTTATTGTATCACCAGCTAAAACCATTAATATCTGCATAAAAAAACTCTTTCCTGCTGCCTCTTTTCTCCTCAGCTATTCACCTCTTTCCCTTTCCTACATTTCTCTTTTCTCTAGAATCTCAAGTTATGATCGCCCATTTCACTAATGACAATAGGATTTTTATAACAGCTTACCTGTAAAATACTTTTCTTTGAAGTACATCACGGGACACAGAGCCATAGTAATTACTAACGTGGGTTATAGGCCAGCTTCAGGTGATGGACACTGACACACCCTAAGACAGGAAGTCCACTTGCTATATAACCCCTCCCATTACTGGGAGTACCTCAGTTTTTGTAGCAAAGCAATACAGATGTATACCAGAAAGAGGGGAGGGACCTCTGTGTCCCGTGATGTACTTCAAAGAAAAGGATTTTACAGGTAAGCTGTTATAAAAATCTTATTTTCTTAATCGTACATCACGGGACACAGAGCCATAGTAATTACTATGTGGGATGTCCCAGCGCAATCCCAACTGAAGGGAGGGAGACACAACAAAAGTAGGGCACCATGAGATCAGAGGACTTATACTGCTGCCTGCATCACACTGCGCCCAAAGTCGATATCCTCATGACTTTTTACATCCACCTGATAGAATCTGGTAAATGTATGAACAAAAGACCAAGTTGCGGCCTTGCAGCTTTGAGCCATTGAGGCTTTGTGATGCACTGTCCACGAAGAACTAACAGCCCTTGTGGAGTGCGCTTTGATTTGAAAAGGTGGACTCTTCCTCTTTAAACCATAAGCTTGAACAATTACTTGTCGAATCCATTTAGAAATAGTAGATTTCAATGCTGCCTGTCCTCTTTTAGGACCTTCAGGCAATACAAACAAAACATCCGTTTTTTGAATCTGAGCAGTCGCCTTCAAGTAGACTTTGACTGCTCTCACCACATTAAGAGAATGTAGTGACTTTTCTTCCGTAGAACCGGGTTCTGGAAAAAATGAAGGTAGAACAATATCCTGGTTTAAATGAAAACTTGACACTACCTTCGGTAGAAAGTTAGGATGAGGACGCAATACTACCTTATCCTTGTGAATAATTAAATATGGCGTTTTACAAGAAAGTGCAGTCAACTCTGATATCCTTCTTGCAGAAGATATGGCTACCAGAAAAATGAGTTTCCTTGTCAAGAGGACCAAGGGAATATGTCGTATCAGCTTAAAAGGCTGTTTCTGTAATGCTGACAGAAGCATTTAAGTCCCAAGGGTTCAGGGGTGACCTAACCGGAGGATTAAGCCGTGTTACCCCCTGAATAAAGCTATGAACCAAAGAATGCGAAGTAAGTGGTCACTGAAATAATACTGATAAGGCCGAGACCTGGCCTTTGACAGTACTCAAGGCCAGCTTCATTTCTAACCCCATTTGCAGAAAGTCAAGGATTCTACCTATGACATACTTCCTGGGGTTCCAACACCTGGATTCACACCAGGAGACATATGCCTTCCAGACTCTATATGATTCTGGAGGCCGGCTTCCTTGCATTAACCAAGGTGGATACCATTGAACCTGACAGCCCGCGCTTCTTCAGAATGTGGGTCTCAATAGCCAAACCATTAAATTTAGCGTTTATAAGGTAGGGTGGAATACCGGACCTTGCGAGGAAGGTCCGGACATGGTGGTAGGGTCCATGGGTCCCTTACCGCCACCTTTATGATGTCTGCATACCAAGATCTCCTGGGCCACGCTGGGGCCACAAGAATCACTGACTTCCCTTCCTGCTTGATCCTGTGAAGAAGTCGTGGAAGCAGCAGAACAGGAGGGAATGCATAAATCAGTGAAAACTGATTCCATGGGAATACCAAGGCATCTGTTCCAAGCTAGTGGATCTTTCGTTCCTGACACAAAGTTGTCGATCTTTTTGTTGAACCTGGACGCAAACAGATCTACGACCGGAATCCCCCATCTTTGACATATTGTCAGGAAGATATTGGGGTGAAGAGACCATTCTCCCGAGAAAAACTGCCGGCGACTCAAGTAGTCTGCCTGCCAATTTTCTATTCCTAGAAAGAAGACTGCCGATAGGCAAGGTACATTGTTTTCTGCCCAAGTTAGGATATGATTCACCTCTCTCTGGGCCGCACGACTTCTTGAGCCCCCTTGGTGATTGATATAGGCCACTACTGTGGCATTGTCGGATTGGATCCTGACAGGACAATTCTGTAACCTGAACGTCCAGGCCCTCAGGGCCAAGCGCGCTGCCCGAATCTCTAGAATATTGATGGGCAAGGTGATTTCTGATCTGGACCATTTTCCTTGGACAGTTGCCTCTTCCAGGACTGTTCCCCAACCCGAAAGGCTGGCATCTGTTGTTACCACCTTCAAAGTAACTGGTAGGAAGGATTTTCCCTTCTGCAGATTCTTGATTATCAAACACATTTGGAAATCTAGAGCTTGGTCTTACTTGTTCCAAGCTGATAGGATACTGTTTTGCAGCAGTCTCGAATAAAACTAAGCATAAGTAACAGCCTCGAATGAAGCCACCATCTTTCCCAACAACCTCATGCAAAGTCGAATAGAAGGATTTTTCTTTGCCTTGACTACCCGAATCAGCCCCCTTATGACACTAATCTTCGTCTGGGGTAAGAATACCCTCTTCTGGGCTGTATCTATGATCGGACCCAAGTATTCCAATCTCCTTGATGGTTTTAACTGCTTGCTGCCCACCCACCATCAAATGATGGCGGAGCAGTGCAGCTCTTGTTCTGGGATGCCGTCATATGACGGGGTACCAGAACGGCCGCTCTCGCACGCCCACGGGGGCACGTGGCGAGGCGGATGCGCCGTGTTGCTAGGACACACCAAACAATGTTTGATGCTTCCAGGACCCAACTGGTAATCACTGCAGCACCCACCATTTTATGTGCCATTATACCAGGAACCTGTGCAATAGGAATATTGAATAGATGAATATAGTGTTGCTAGGACGTGACGCGACCCCGATCTCGTCCGCGGCTCTTTAACCATGTGATCAGCTGTGTCCAATCACAGCCGGTCACATGTAAATACGGAGATGCCGGTAATCGGCTCTCCTCGCCTCACACTGACAGAGTGTGTGGCGAGGAGAGCCGATCAGTGGCATCTCCTCACAGGGGGACATGTAGGAATGTAATCAGGGCACTGATCATCAGTGCCCTGATTACAATGGTGAAATACAGTATCACAATACAGTGCCCACCAATGCCAGAATACGGTGCCCACCAGTGGCAGCAATCAGTGCCCACCACTGCCCACAAGTGCCACCAATCAGTGCCCATTAGCCATGCCAGTCAGAGCTGGCAATCAGTGCCGCCTATCAGTGCTGCCCATCAGTGCCCATCAGTGTCGCCCATCAGTGCCACCCATCAATGCCCATCAGTGCCCATATGTACCGCCTATCCATGCCGCCTATCCGTGCCCACCAGTGCCGCCTATCAAAGCCTGCCACTGCCACCTATCAGTGCTGCCTATTAGTGCCCAGTGCCACCTAAGAGTGCCCATCAGTGCCGCCTATGAGTGCTCATCAGTGCCACATATCAGTGCCACCTATCAGTGCCCATAAGTGTGGCATATTAGGGCCTCCTCATCAGTGCCCATAAGTGTCGCCTCCTCCATCCCCATAAGTGCCATATCATCAATGCCCATCAGTGCCCATATGTACCGCCTATCCATGCCCACCAGTGCTGCCTATCAGTGCCTGCCACTGCCGCCTATCAGTGCTGCCTATTAGTGCCCAGTGCCACCTAACAGTGCCCATCAGTGCCGCCTATCAATACTCATCAGTGCCACATATCAGTGCCACCTATCAGTTCCCATAAGTGTGGCATATTAGGGCCTCCTCATCAGTGCCCATAAGTGTCGCCTCATCAGTGCCCATAAGTGCCACCTCATTAATGCCCACCAGTTCAGCCTATCAGTGCCCATCAGTGCCTCATCAGCGCATATCAGTGAAGGCGAAAAATTACTTAGTTACAAAATTTACTGACAGAAAAAAAGTAAAGTTTGTAAAAAAAAAAAAAAAAACCAGCAGTAATTAAATACCACCAAAAGAAAGCTCTATTTGTGTAAAGAAAATGATAAAAAAAATTGTTTGGGTACAGTGTAGCATGACTGCGCAATTGTCAAAGTGCGACAGTGCTGAAAGCTGAAAAATGGCTTGGGCAGGAAGGGGGTGTTAGTGCCTGGTAGGCAAGTGGTTACGGAAGATTTCTCTAGGTTGAGTATCCAACCTAGGTATTCCAGGTAGTTGACTGTGGTGACCATACTTTGGTCTAAGCGGGCTACCGACTGGTCTATCAAGAGCAGATCGTCTAGGTAAGCTAAAATCATTATACCTTGAGCTCTTAATCTGGCTAGAGGAGAGGCCAGAACCTTTGTAAATCGTCAAGGTGCAGTAGCTAATCTGAAAGGCAGAGCTACAAACTGAAAATTAAGATTTTCTATCTCGAAACGTAGATATTTCTGGTGAGCAGGAAAAATAGGCACATGGAGGTATGCATCCTTGATGTCGATTGACACCAGAAGTTCTCCACCTTGTAGGATGGAGACTACTGATCGGATTGACTCCATGCGAAAAGAGCAGATACTCAAAAACTGGTTTAGATCTTTGAGATCTAGAATGGGTCTGTTATCTCCATTTGGTTTTGGTACCGTGAAGAGGTTTGAATAAAACCCCAATCCCTACTCTTTCATGGGGACCACCGATATCACCTTTTGAGACAAAAGATGGTCCAATGCTTGAAAGAGAGACTTCTTTTTCTCTGGATCCCTGAATGTTTGATTTGAGAAAACGAGGAGACGGGGACTCTCGGAACTCTAGTTTGCACCCTAGAGTTATTGAGGAAGCCACCCATTTGTCTTGACACTCTTCCTACCAGATCCTTGAGAACTGCAGAAGTCTTCCCCCCCACTTGCGCAAGCGGGGGCGCCCCTTCATAAGGAGGCTTTAGTATTTTGTTGGTTTCCTTCCCCAGGACTTCTTTTGTCCCTGGGGTTGACCCTGAGGTTTACCTCTTGAATTTGACGGTGGAGGCCGTCGTGACTGCCTGGAGGCTGATGCTCCTGGCACTGGAGAAGAGGCTCGATTAAACAAAATATGCTTACTCCTTTTCCTAACTGGCAAAAGGGTACTTTTCCCATTAGAAATTCTTTGGATGTATTTATTATCCCCAAACAGTCGTTCACCGCGAAAAGGAAAACTAGCCAGGAGCTTTTAGCATGGCGCTTTGGCTGACCAATTTTTCAACCATAGTATTTTACGCATATGCACCAGCCCAAGACGTGAGGCCTGGAGAATAGAATCTCTTGTAGCGTCTATTGAAAAACATAATGCCCCTGGTAGCTCGGCCAAATCTTAGGCCCGCTGATCAGGAATAACCTTGAGCACCTGTTTAAACTGGTCTCTCAAGTATTGACATACACCAATTGCTGCCAGCACAGGCTGAGTCACTGAGCCTGCCAGAGAAAAAGTGTTCTTTAATGGGAATTCCAACTTTTTATCCGTTGGATCCCTAAGCATTTGAGCATTGTCTACCGGACAAGTCAAACTTTTATTCACAGAGGATATAGCAGTGTCAATTGCTGGTATCTCCCAGTTTTTATTAAACTTTTCCTCCATAGGATAAAGTGATGAAAACTTTTTAGGAGGATAAAAATAGACAGGAAAAGCATGCACAGCTTGGGGTGGCTTTAGCGAACCCAAACAAGAAGTAGGTTTATCAACCAACTCAGTTAAGGGTAGCATAAATGTGGAACGGATCAATTCAGTAAGATATTGTACCATCAATCTTTCAGATTGTGAACCTGATCCTTCCGTATTTGACCACTCGGAAGAGGAGTCATCAGCCTCTTCCCGGTCCCCTGAGAAAAATTCATCATCTCCCACCTCCGGTTCCTCAGTTTGAGGGTCCTGGGTAACGGAAGGGGACCTATCGTGCTTAGTCCCACTCTGGGATGCGATTAAAGCCGCTAACCTCTGCTCCTATCCTAATATAGTTGAGGAAAAAACCTCTTCAGTAACATAGACAGGGGCTGCAGTGTTGGAAACAGTTGCAACACCTGATGGCCCACTCTGACCAGCCACTTCAGATCTCTCAGGAGAGGATGCCATTGTAGAGATGAGTTTAGGCTTTTATGAGCTTGAAAGAGTCCCTCTTGAGCCCTTTTTTGGGATGTTTCTACCTCCCCTTCTGACCATAGCCCGATGCACAAATGCAGAGTTACTACCAGAAGAAATTGCATCCACTGCTTGAGCAATAGTCCAGCAACTGCCGCTGCTATTAACGCTCAGCCTGATGCTTCTAGTAAATGTGCCAAGGGAATGCTTATGTCACCAAACCTCTTACATGCCCCGTTTTGCTTGTGTCCCTCCAACAGCTGCAGCCAGCAAAAATGGAGCTTTTAAAACATACTCTCCCCCTGGACATTGCCGCATGCCAACGCCGCGCTAAGCCCTGCCCCCTCCGTCACATTGCGCCCCTCTCTCTTCTCAAAAGAGCGTCTTTCCCGCGCGGGCGCAGGCCTCCAATCCGACGGGATCGGCTTGTGTGTGACAAACCACCATGCAGGGGGGGTGAGAAATGGAGCGGCATCGCAGATCGTTCTGGCCTCCCCCTATCCAGAGAGAGGGGGAGAGCTTGTCCAGGTGGGGGTGTTTTTTTGGAAGAAAATCCCCCCAATCTTACCGGAGGCCTGTGCTGCTAGCCGGAGGGAATCTGCAGTTTCTGCTGACACAGCGTGATCTTTGAGGAAAGCATGACAAGGTACGTGCTCTATACAGCCCCAAGTGGTGACTTTTAGGCATGACAACATTTACTTTTTAAAGGAGACAATTCATAAGAAACTTAAAAATTCCTTAGAAATCTTCACTTGCCTTTCCCGCCACAGGGATTTCTGTGGTAAAACCAATAGACCTAATCTTCACCCCTCACGGTGGGCTCCATTTAAAAACCCTCAGGAACCGGGGCCCCTTTTTATCGGGGGATCCACACTCCTGGACCTGTAAAACACCCCGCACAGGAAACTTTATGGCTGAAAAAAACAAAGCACTGGATCCCGGGGTCTAGCTCTCTAAAAAGAGAAGCGTTATGGGCTAAACCTCGTTTCGTCCGCCACGAGGCCCGGAAAGACACTTTGAATGGATCCGGGTGCATAGCCTGCCCCAGCAAGGGATATTCCAGTGGAGCTCAGCACAGCACATCTTTACTCGTGACCAACATCTAAGACACTGGCGAAAAAACTGAGATACTCCCAGTAGTGGGAGGGGTTATATAGGGAGTGGACTTCCTGTCTTAGGGTGTGCCAGTGTCCATCACCTGAAGGTGGCCTATAACCCACATAGTAATTACTATGGCTCTGTGTCCCGTGATGTACAATTAAGAAATTTGGTTTTGACTGTCTATTGACATGTACAGTGACACCTTTCTGCTGCTTTTGTCAATTATCTGGATATGTCAATGATCATAATACTCCTTCCATTCTTTGTATACCATTCTGTTTATTGCCAACTCATGTTTTACAGTTTTGACACAGCTCTTTGCATCTGTACATGTTGCTGGATTTCTCTCTTGTAAAACCAATAAAAACCATTGAAAGTACAAAAGAAAACTTCTATTATAATCCACTCTAATTTTTATAATTGGTTTACTGCTTTGAAAAGTGCATTGTTCTGTTTATAACCCATATGTCAGAGCCCTACTTTACATGGCACTATCTCTTTTCACGGTTACAGGATGGCACCGGAGGTTGTGACCTGTGAGACGTGCAAAGATGCTCCATATGATTATAAGGCTGATGTATGGTCTCTTGGTGTCACTCTTATTGAACTGGCTGAGACTCAGCCACCAAACCATGAAATGAACCCAACCCGTGTCTTGCTGAAGATTCTCAAGTCCCAGCCACCAAGTCTAAAGTACCGTCATTTGTGGTAAGAAAGCAACTCCAACTCCTATTTACAACTGGGTGATGCATTCTGAAATGTATCAGTTATCAAACAAAATTAATAACCTGACCAATTACTGTGGTAATCTGAACACTCTTCCTTTTACACAAGGATATATGAAAACTATTATGTTTGCTTAGCATAAAGTCCTAGTTTAATGTTTTTATACATTCATTTAGTTATAACCATGTGGGCAGGACTTAGGCACCCATGTGGGGGACAAGTGGGACTGCACTCGCTAATGCCTAAACTGGGAGCTGCGGTCATGTGACAGTCAACATTGTGACAAGTGTTACTAAACCCAGGAGTCTACATTCACTATATATGGTCTCCCATAGTACATAGAACATGAAAATGCAATTGTTTTGGTAAATATAAACTGCTAAATACCTTTTTTCATCAGCAATATATAGCAATCTTGCGGCTTCTATCAGTTCCTGGTAAAGCTTGTAGGAGGAGTTTTCATATTGCACTGAGCTGTCCTACCAGGATCCAGGACCTTTGATCCTCTGTCTGGACAGTGCTGATTGGCCCTGTGCTGATCACATGCACTCTCCCAAGAAAAAAAAAACCTCTCTAGCAATACATACCAAACTGAGCATGTGCAGCCTGACTCCAAAGACTCTGCTTTATCCGGACATGTTTTGGAGTCAGTGGAAGAAGAGGAGGATTTGTGCATACAGGATCACACAGCCTTTTTACAAAATGCAGAGGATTAACCCCTTAGGTTCCACAGTGAGTATAACAAGCATGCTTTACTACATATACTGACTGATTTTACTGTTGTGGGTTTAGTAACACTTTAAGGCAGGTCTCCTGGACTTAGAAGCGAGCTGCAATGAAACTTTTAACTCCTTGTTTTCCGTGTAACTTTATTCTGATGACACTAAGCAATTCAGACCATCTCATGCATAGAAAACACCACTTACCAGGTGTGCAGCATTTAGAGGCCCCTAACGCTGACCCTATACTGGGCTCCACCAATCCAGCAGTTCAGGTCACCTCTCTCCCTGTGACACATCCCATGGTTGCTATAGGATACAGAAAACGCTCTGTCTCTCTAACCTTTGTGCTTGTTCTCTTCTCCAGGGGCCCCTCTACAGTACATACTCTCTGCCATGACTAAAGGCTCTGTCCCTAGGCACTCTGTGCCACAGGTCTGGTCTCAAGGAGTGGGGAACCAACCGCTAGCAGAGGTGCCAAACACTTAACCTAGCTGATTTGCTGCATTACATGTAACACAAACACCGCAGTCCTTAGCAACAACACATTAACTTCCACTCAACAGTACTATGTGTATTAGGCCCATGTATTGCATCTTCCCCTAGCTCAGTCCCCTTGTTGTGTTGCAAGCCCTGTTCTTTGATACGCTGTGCATGTACCCCTTTCAGAGACTTCAGACCAGGC
Source organism: Aquarana catesbeiana (assembly GCF_042186555.1). NCBI lineage: Eukaryota > Metazoa > Chordata > Amphibia > Anura > Ranidae > Aquarana > Aquarana catesbeiana. The sequence continues at coordinate 599,003,257 of NC_133326.1, read as the reverse complement.
AATTAACATTTAACAATAACTATACTGAAGAAAGGCAAACATACAGGAACAGTTCTTGTAAAACAGCTTCTCACACACCTTCCTGTACAGAGGTGTTCATAGCCCATAAGGTAATCATACCTGAATACCAGGAGAGAGTCCATTGTTTTTTAGAGGCAAGTGTCCATAAGGCAAATAATCCACAAAAGGCAGCAAGTATCCTTTTAAAGACAATAAGTCCACAGCTAGCATTTAATAGTCCACAGAGTCCTCAGGCTCCCTGCCCCTCAGGGAACCCCAACTGTCCCCCTCCACCAGAGAGGGGCAATGACCGACAGCATAACAGCCTACATTTTGGCAGTGTTTCCCTCTGGAAAATCTAGCCAATCACTTCCTCAGATTAACCACACATCACATCTACATTGTAACAATTTGCACATGGCTGGCTTAGTAAACTTGCAGACATGAGTACAGACAGGAAGAACAGCACAGCTTGAGACAGATAGCTGCAGAACAGCACAACAGAAAAACATTAACCCCTTGTAGGCACCTGCCTACAAGCATTTATTATCTAACATGGAGAGCACAGCCCAACCCAAAAGACCCAGATGCCGGTGCATACTGAGAGGAGCCCTTTTCAAGACCTCAAAGCAATACGGCAGTCAAAAGCACAGACGGTCCAACAGCTTTGGCCTCACTTCCATTGAGATGTGTACTAATTTGATCAGTTAAGGTAATCCAACCTGAAGTCTAGAAAAAAACTGTTGTGGGAGAATAAAGAGGCTGCCTATCCTTGCCTCTCTCTCTGAAAATAGTAGTTTCCGTCTGTGATGTTCATTCAGTAGTTTTGGAATCACTGGCCAGGAACAAGCATGTAGAAAGATTCTGCACGTCTGTTTTACCTCAGTGACCCAGAAATCATTAACGCAAGGGAACTAGTATTCTTAGAAGAATGTCACCCTCCAAATTTCTTACAGTACAGATTTGCTTTGGATGAATGTGGGAAAGCCAACAGATTGCTTTACACATCATGCCTAAACTGGGAACTGCGGTCATGTGACAGTCAACATTGTGACAAGTGTTACTAAACCCAGGAATCTGCATTCACTATATACGGTCTCCCATAGTGGGAAAGCCAACAGATTGCTTTACACATCAGATCGGCTAACATCTAAATGGCCCTGAGACCAATAGGTTGGAGGTTTAGTGTCTTTAACCTCATATGATCATTTATCATGGTTTGTTTACTAAGAGTATGTTTTCACTCTAATTAGGTCACCAGATTTTATGAATTTTCTCCACAAATGTTTACAGAGGAACCCTCAGGATCGATCCTCAGCTACTGACCTTCTTGAGGTTAGTTATAATGAAGAATACCCACTGATTCTGGTTACAAATTCACAAAAAACAGCAGTAAACAAAAAAATGCATGTTTTTTTCCAAGCATCCATTTGTGTCTAGTGTCACCGACAACAGCCCTCTGAGAGAATTAGTGGCTGAGCTTCTTGCAGACATCATGGAGGAGGAAGAAGTTGGGAGTCAGAAGGATGGTAGTTCTGAGGTAAGAAAAATGAAAATGTATTGTCCCCTTGAATGTGTGATTTATTTTTCAAAATATCATAGGAATAACACAACTTGGAAAGTATTGTCTGTGCATAAAACTAATGCTAACAGAATACCCCATACATAAGTATAAATACTGTTTCTGTTGTCTAGCACTCATTAACACCTTGCAATATTTCCTGCAGATTGATCTTCCGCTTGAAAGCAACAGTGAAGATGACAATTTGAGAGATCCTAAATCTCCAGTAGAGAAGTCTTCCATTAAAGCAGAGACTAAATGCACAACAAATGGCTTGCACATGTCTAGTCAAATTCAAGAAGACCCCGGGAAAGACCCTAACCAGAAGCCACCAATTCCAGTACAGAGAGGGACAAGTTTCTTGAAACAGATGCGCAGACTCTCTGCCCCCTCACTTTCCAAAGAAGTCAGGGCATCTGTAAAGTGGAAAGTTGATAGTGAGCACAGTCACATACGTGAGAGAGAGCTGGCTAAATGGAAGAACAACCACCCTTTCCAGAATGTTGCAATTACCCCACCCAGCTCAGAAATTACAGAATATTCCTCTTCTTCAACTCTTGGTGCAAAGGTGGAGAACACCCAAGTTGTAGAGGAAATCAGCAGAAATTATCTGAATGTAGAAGAGTGTTCTAAAGGGATTTCTGAAAAATATATACACGACACACAGAATTTACTTCCAGAAAATGTTCAAGACAACAGTGTTATTATAGACAATTACGATTCCCTCAATACCAAGGAAAAAGCCATACAAAAATTTGATCCTGTTTCACCTATCTGTCCCATGTCAGGGTGGCGAAGTAGTGAAGACCTCTGTATTTCTTCTAGGAAGATAGGTAGAACATTGTCAATGCCAGGCCGTTTAAAAAAATGTTCTTGGATAAAACTTAAATCAAACGACTCAGGTTCTGCAAGTAAAGTAGATGGTGCAGAAGGAGAAATTACTAAGCACACTGACCAGCAGAAACCTCATGAGGATTTAAGGAATGACAAAGATGAGGTGGTGATTGAATGTTCTTCATCTGATTCTGCAAAACAATCTGATGTACAGCAATGGGACTATTCAATATCAAGGGAGAAGAGAGCATCAGTAAAATGGGAAAGTGAAAGAGGTCAGGGTGGAACAAATACCAAAGTAAATCATGTACTTTTGCACAATCCACACAATATTACTGGCCTTGGAGAAACCCAAGAACGCAGCCAAGAAATAGCTCCTAATACTTCTGAAAAGGAATGTATAGACACTATACTGTGCCAGCCACAGATATCCACATATATATCAGCTAAGGAACATGGAGATTCTGCAGAGGCCATTGTAAGCAATATTGCAAAGGACAGTAATGAAGTAGTAAACTACAATTATACAGACACATGTGGCCAAACATATGCAGATTCAGTGTCACCTGACCATATTAGACAGATTAGCAGAGACAAGGCAAATTTGCAGAATACCTCTGGGAAAGTCCTGCGGAGATGGACACTACCCCTTTCAGAAAGTGAAAAAATGATTTTGCCACAGGACACATCTCAGGAAACAAAGCCAGAATTTAAAATCATGGTGGGTATTATTGGTCTGGACAACAGAAAGTGTTCCTCAACCAGAGCACACAGAGTGAGATTTGAGGAAAATGTTATTGTGCAGGCTGTAGGAGAGAAAACTGTCAGCACAGGTGAGCAAGGTGTTGTTAAAAGATGTAATAATAAAACCACACCAAAGAAAAAAATAAACTTTGCTCGATGTTCATGGACTGTCCTACCCAGTGAGCTCAACGATGGTGCTATTGAGGAAAACGAAAGATCTGCATATCTTCAAGATGGCACGCTGGACTCAAGTCTGCAGAATGCACAGGAGGTAGGGGACCTCCGTAATCTTATGTAAAGCTGGCCATACACTGGTAGAATTTTGTTAGCATTTTTTTTATATTAAGAACCTTTGTTCAATTTTCTAAGCATTACTGATGTCAAATTAACGTTCATTTTCGACCTCAAAGACAAGAAGTTTCTAAGAAGATATGTTAAAAGAGATAATGTACACTTTCCAAAGTACATGCTCCCTTTTGTAAATGTGAGTGAATTCTGGTAAAAATTGTAAATCTGTGTTAATTTTGAATACCCAATGAGGCGTAATGAAAAAAAAAAAAAAAAGGATTTTTTGTAGCACACGATTGGGTATTCAGAGTGAACATAGGTTCACCTCTACCCTTTTGTTAAAAGAGGAGTATGGGATTTTGCTTTTATCAAGAATCATACTTGCCTAGGTGGATGCAGCATTGGTCCGATGCATCATCTGTCCCCCAGGGCCTCAGACTGAGAACCGAGCGATCAAACGCCGGCTCTCTGCTCTAAACCCCCCATGCGCGCTCACTGGAGCGCTGGGCTGTGGAGGGGGCAGGAGCGATCGCCTCAGCTTCTCAGCAGCTTGCTGTGCTAGGTGTCGGTCCAGGCATATGGGCGGTTCCCGACCATATGGTCGCAATCTTGCCCGAGCCTGGACCGACTCTGTGACTTCAGCCCACTGTCTACTGAAAATGGGTCACAGGAGTGCTGAACGAACTATACTTCTGTGATCCACAGGACAAGTACAGCCAAATGAGCTTTGGCTGTACTTCTCCTTTAAATCAACTCCAGTGTGTTTTATTGTACAGTAATCTTTTAATACTTCTATAATCTGCCATAATCTGTTTTTTTATTTTTCACGCTCTTTTAATTTGGTTCTTCTAGTTGTCTTTGGGGAGAACACCTGGTCATAGCAGCCCAAACATATCTTATGAAATTACAATGAACAAAAGAGATTGTTTATAGCAAAGTAATCTGATTTTCTTTTTCTGCTTAGGGGGTAGAAATGCATTTAGATCAAAATGAAAATATTAATGAACGTGTTGGAAGAACTGTACGGATTACACGGAGGTTTGTGGTGGATGGAAAGGAAATGAAAGTATCATCTTGTAAACGAAAAGCTGATTCAAACAACGTAGATATAAAAGAGCGTTCAGTTAGGTGAGGATGTAATTTCAAGTCTTTTCTTTATCTGTTTAGGTTGTGCTGATATACCTGTGATACATTTAGTGCTGTAGTGTATCTCCTCTATGCTGATCATAGAAAAACTTTATGAATAACCAAAAAAGACTTAAGCTAGCCATAAACACATAGGTTTTTTTTTTGTTTGCCTGCAAGTTGGTGGAAAAATTCCACCCATGCTCAAGAGTGCAGATAGACAAATCTCCTGCTGCAGATATTGTATTCTGACAGCTGGCTCCACCCGAACAGGGCCAACATCCAATTGGAAGCAGCCATTGTTTGGTTAACAATTTTCTGCCTGGCTCCTTCGATTGCTTTCAAAGGATGTTGGGCAGTAAAGCCTTGTACACACTACTAGTTTTTATTGTTCAACCCAGACATTCGGCTGCCGTACACACGAAGGTTGGCCGGTTTCTATTGAACTGGCCAATGCTGTCCGACATTTGGCCCCTGTGTCTTTGGCTTAAGATACCAACAGGGCCATGGAGCAAATTTTTTTACTAGGAACTGGCTGATAGTCACCCCATGTATGGACAGCTTAAAGCGGGAATCCGGCCAGCTAAAATTTTTTTTTAAAGTCAGCAGCTACAAACACTGTAGCTGCTGACTTTAAGTAGACCTACCTGTCCTTGGTGCCCGCGATGTCGGCCGCCCGAGGCCGACCCGTCCCTCGGCTCTCGGGTCCCGGCACCGCCATCTTAGGTAAGGGAAACAGGCAGTGGAGCCTTGCGGCTTCACTACCAGTTTCCTACTGTGCACGTGTGAGTGGCGCGGCGATCTGTGAATGGCCCCGTGGTTTTCTGGGAACACACACAGTTCCCAGAAGGCAACGGGGCCGCTCAGCTAGGAGCAGAACACGCCGCGGAATAGGAACAGGCAGATTAGGAAGACTGCCTAGCAACAAGGGTTCAGGTAAGTATAAACATTTTTTTTTTCAAATGTTTTTTTTTTTTTTTTTTTTTTTTTGGATTTTTGGTGGAATTTTTAAGTTGTCCATCTAGACTTCCTGCTTTAGGATGGCCAGAACTGGTCTGATCTTTACAACTGATGCAACAGATTCAAGAATGGCTTGAGCCATTCTTGATGATCAAGCCATGTGGATCATGTTTTCTAAAAGTGGTAAAATATGATCCTTTTCCTTTAAAGCATGAATAACAGCACAGTGCTTGTGCTGTGTGTTTTGTCCCTTTCTATCATCTAAAATACATGACTGATCCTGCCTCGTGCTGCCCTCCCCTCTGTAACCTCACCATGTTTATCATGGCTGCTGAGTCCTGATAGCATGGTCAGTTTATGTGTCTCTATCAGCCTGTAGTCTCTCCTCTCCCTCCCTGCCTGTCAGCTCCTATGTGTATGAGTGATCTCCTCCCCGCCCCCCCCCCTGCTGCTATATTATGTAAAATAACTCTCTGTACCCAGTAAAATCCCCTCTGCTATATCTTCTATATTACTCAGTGCCTTTGGTTTTCATAAAAATGAAGCAGCGCAATACCTTATTAAAGAGCGACACTGTGTGGTCATGTGACCGCCCGCCACTCTCCTCTGGATGATATCAGAGGGAACCTCAGCCACTCCCCCTCTGTAGTCCTCAGACCGGGGAAGAACAGCCTGGGACGCCAACTGAGTGCACAGCGGCGCTGTAAAATAAGGTATTGTGCCGCATCATTTTATTAAAACAAAGACACTGAGCGATATAGCGGGATATAACAGAGGGGATTCTACTAAGTACAGATAGTGACTTTACAACCACTTTAACAAAGTGTACTGCTACGTTCCCTTCCCATCAGTGTGAATGGAGGAAACCCAAACAGTGGCAAAAAACTAACCACCAGGAATGACTTCCTGTGCCATCTTATCACCCACTTTGATTCCCTCTAAATTATCAACCTATATCATGGCATAGCTCAAGTTGGAATGCAGTTGGGTCTGGAAATAACTTAATGACTGTAAACCCAGGAAAATCACAAATTAGCTGCCAGCTTTGGAATTTGCTATGTAATTGGGTGCCTGTACATCGGATAGAAGAGAGACAGCTCATTCTGTGAACCTCTCCTGTGCGTTAGCATTGCTTTCATTTGTCACAAACAACAAAGAACTATGGGAGGTGCTAGAAAATGGGTGGAAGGTATTATTACAATGAGACTGAAGTTCAATTTTAGATTTGTCTGAGATAAAATATTGTTCAATATTACATGGTCACTGCACAAATACGTCTTTGCTGTATGAGTTGTAATTTTCATGTTTCCGGAAAGTAGCGTGGCTATTGGCAGGTGTCACTGAGAACTAGGAATGAGACATCTGCTTGTCTGCAAATGACTCAACTCTGTGACCCACAATGATCACCTTTGATCGCAATGATCGGTTGGACCAATTAATGCATGTGGCAAAGATACAGTGAAAGCTTTGGTAATTCCTCTCCATGTAGAAATGAAATGATTGGCTTTCAGGTAACATGTATTAAATACTTTTGTACCAATCACTTCCGATGTGTGAAAAATATATTTTTCCATGTGTATGAATATTCATTGGTCCAAGCGATGCTTGAGCTAGTAGCATTCAGGGTTGGATTTTCCACTAGGCACATTAGGCATGTGCCTACATGTGTCCTTCCTAAAGGAGCACCCGTCGGTATGCGCTTTTTTTTTAACCCTTTCGCTGCCAGGTCTGTACCTAACAGCAGGGGTTTCACAAACAATCTGATGGCTGCAGCCACCGGTATTGTGTGTAAAACTGACAGGTAGACTCCAATCACTTCCACTCACCCCGTGAATGAGCTTTTGAAGCATCAAATAAAGTAGTATAGTGCAGCTCTGATGAAGATGAAATAAGCAATAAAATTATCCCAATATAAAGTGAATATGATAAATGAATATTCAAAACAAAAATACACAACAATAAAATATCACAACGATAATAATAAAATAGCATAAACCAACAGTGTCAGTGCATATAAAGTGCATAAAGTCCATATATGACATCAAATATAGTGACTGTGAATCTGTGTGAACTGGTTGTCTGTAGTTAATCCACCACCGTAAGGAAAGGGGCTTACCAGACAGGTTGAACCCAACTAGGCATATGCCTGATGAGTCAACCAAGCTTTTGGTGTAACACACCCAAGGAGGTACAGCAACCACGACTTCCAAAATAGACCAAATCAGATAGGGATCTGTGACCGTTTTGACATCAGTAGCTGTCTATCATAGGAATAGTGACCGGAATTCGTGAGCGATTTCTCTCAATATGACATATGGCAAAAGGAGAAAAAATAGGGCAACATAGTGCAATACCGTAAAATATAAAGCATTTATTGAAAAATGATAAAATGGTCACTCACATTTGAGAAGACATTAAAAGCATTGGATAAAATCATAGCAACGCGGTGGCATCAGCAGAGCCTGTCCCGACGTTTCATCCTAATAAGGCATCCTCCGGGGCGATGTCTGTGCTGCCAGACCACTTTGTCTAATGAGCATGAGCTGGGGTGCTACAAATACTTAATAGCATGCTGGATTAATATTCTGGTGGTTGGAAAAAATGCAGGATTGGGCACACCACCGGACCTAGTGGTTCTGCCACATGTCATGTCCAATGGTGACAATGCAGTCACCTCCTTCTACTTAGTCTCATTATCAGACATCTTTGAACCAGTAGTCCCCCCAAGTGCCCCAGAGCATATGCAACACTCCAGGTTAAATGCCTCCATGTTGTGTTGCAGCTCATATGCTGGGGTGGGGGGGGGGGTGGGGGGTGGGGGGCAGAAGTCACTTTGGATCAGAGCTGTTTGCAGTTATCTAAGCACAGACAGAGAGGTGGCTGATCCAACGCCATCTTTAGCTAGACAAAGTCATGTGTGACAATAGCACTAACCTACTTGCTGGGGTGCAGGAATGGAGGAACTTGAATGGCCTGCACAGAGTCCTGACCTCAACCCTGATAAGAACACCTTTGGGATGAATTAGAGCACAGACCGCGGACCGGGCCTTCTTGTCCAACATCAGTACCTGACCTCACAAATGCGCTTCTGCAAGAATGGTCAAACATTCCCATAGACACACACTTAAACCTTGTGGACAGCCTTCCCAGAAGCGTTGAAGCTGTTATAGCGGCAAAGGATGGGCTAACTCAATATTGAACCTTACGGACTAAGACCGGGATGCCATTAAAGTTCATGTGCATGAAAAGGCAGGTGTCCTAATACTTTTAACAATATACAGTAGTGTATGTTAAATGATCACTTTGCTGCAGGTCAATATTTTTCTGAATTGTCTCTGGAACAATATGCTTTTGCAATATATTTTACAATATGCAACAGAACATTTATCTTGATTCTATGCCTTTACTTCTTCAATCAGCTCACAGAACTGCTCTGCTGCTGGTCAGTTTTTTATTAGGTGTCTCAGAGATGATATACTTGAATTTCTGGTGGAGCAAAATACCTACCTTGTTTGTGTTTCCACATTTTAGTCTATTCTACCTGGTCACATTCAGGTACTGTACGTATGTCAGCTATCTTTTGAAGCTTCACCTATAGAAAATATGGGGTACTGAAATATGTCGCCATTTCACGGGTGCACACGAATTTAAGGTTTGACATGTTGGGTATCTATTTACTCCGTGCAACCTGGTCTTTTATATTGTACCAAAAATGTGGGTGGTCTATTGCATTTCTTTGCTCTAAAATTCACCTTAGTGTGTTTTTTTACTGAAAGTTTGAGTTTCCTAGACCTTTTGCGGTAATTTATCAGTCCTATTGGGGAGGGGGGGAGCTTCAGAATTCTCTGCCCATAAGCTCCTAAGATGTAAATTCGATCCTGGTGCCATTGTTTACTTTCATTGGGCAATGTACTGTATGACTAACGTTACATCTAATGGGCAGCTTGGCAGTCTCTATACTAAAACTGGAACAGACAAAAAATGGAGCAGCTGTGCATAGTAACCAATTAGCTTCTAGCCTTAGCTTGTTCAGTTTAGCTTTAAAAGCTAGAAGCTGATTGGTTGCCATGCACAACTGCTCCAGATTCTGGTTGCAGCTGTTTTAAAATCCCCTCTATGGTTCAAGACAAAATGTATTTTCGCGTGAATCATCCAGGAAGTTTATCTGGTAAGCTATTAATCTGGACAGTTACTACATCTTCCCATGTACAGGATTTAGTCATCATGAGGTTGTTTTGTGCAAATGAACTTTTTAGACTGACCAACAATTTTAGCATACCGTCATTTCATAGCTACTTTTTGTGTCTAGGTAGGTTGAACTTCAGTCAATGTGATGATTTCTGGTTGTAATATACTTTATGTGTTTGCTCTTGCTAGAAAAGTCAATGCCACACTTTAAACACCCCACCAAGTAAAGTATACAGTGGGTAATGTGCAGACTATAGATGCTCCCATTTTCCAGGCTGTACCAACATTTGTGAAGTTGCAGGCAGCTCATCTGCATAGTACCTTCCATGTTATTAGTGGCTGATTGATTGGCTATAACCTTATAAATCATATGAGAATTCAGATTGGCTGCCTTCACTGTGTACAGCCATTTTTATGAAAGTGTACCTGTCATCAACAAACAGTGATGCTTACAGTACAGTGTTCCCGGAAAGTATTCACAGTGCTTCACTTTGTCCACATTTTGTTATGTTATAGCCTTATTCCAAAATGGATTAAATTAATTTTCCTCCAAATTCTACAAACAATACCCCATAATGACAATGTATAAAAAGTTTGTTTGAATGTACATAAGTATTCACAGCCTTTGCTCAATACTTTAAGCACCTTTGGCACCAGTTACAGCCTCAAGTCTTTTTTAGTATGATGCTACAAGCTTGGCACACCTTTTTTTTTCCCCATTCTTCTTTGCAGGACCTCTCAAGCTCCATCAGGTTGGATGGGGAGCGTCGGTGCACAGCCATTTTTAGATCTCTGAAGAGATGTTCAGGTCTGGGCTCTGGCTGGGCCACACAAGGACATTCATGGAGTTGATTCATAGCCATGCCTTTGTTACCTTGGCTGTGTGCTTAGGGTCATTGTCCTGTTGGAAGATGAACCTTCGCTTCAGTCTGAGGCCCAGAGCGCTCTGGAGCAGGTTTTCATCAAGGATGTCTCTGTACATTGCTGCATTCATCTTTCCCTCCATCCTGACTAGTCTCCCAGTTCCTGCCGCTGAAAAACATCCCCACAGCATGATGCTGCCACCACCATGCTTCACTGTAGGGATGGTATTGGCCAGGTAATGAGTGGTGACTGGTTCACTCCAGACATGATGCTTACCATTCAGGCCAAAGAGTTCAATCCTTGTTTCATCAGACCAGAGAATTTTGTTTCTGATGGACTGAGAATCCTTCAGGTGTCTTTTTGGCAAACTCCAGATGGGCTGTCATATGCCTTTCACTGGGGAGTGGCTTCCGTCTGGCCACTCTACCAAACAGACCTGATTAGGGGAGTGCTTCAGAGATGGTGGTTCTTCTGGAAGGTTCTCCTTTCTCCACAGAGAAACGCTGGAGCCCTGTCAGAGTGACCATCGGATTCTTGGCCACCTCCCTGACTTCTCCCCCGATTGCTCAGTTTGGCCAGGCGGACAAGCTTTTTCATTACAAAATGACTTTTCATTGTGAAAAACAAATGATTGATAAAGACATATTTACAGAGTACTGGCTGTACACTCCTGTGGCCAGAATGGCCGTCTAGCTTAATTGTTGGCTGACCTATCAGCATATGTAAACACAGACAATTCTACATAAAATGGAAGATGTACAAAAGACAAATATGACTTCAATATCCCTTACAATTAAAGTATTTGAATAAATAGTACCCTAGATTGTGATCGCAAGAGGGAAACAAATCAAACAGAGATTTCTTTAATTTAGTCAGTTTTGCAGTGTCTGGTGTGGATCCAGGTGACTTTTCCTTCAAGTTTTGCAAAACTGTACATGAAATAGATGCAGTATTGTCTCCAAAAATTTCCTTATATATAAATGTCTCTTAACAATCCACAAGTCACCTGGCTTTAGTTTTAGATCCTTCCAAACTGTTAGGATCTGGAATTGGGGAGAAAACACATAAATGAGTTTGTCAAAAACCTTAAAAGATCAGCAACATTCTCTCTGTGAGATCCAAAAGGACTTCAGCTTCTGAGACAAAATATAAGCAAGTAACACACTCCCAAACCAAATCCCATAGGGAAGAGAGTCCAACATCCCCTTAGGGGCTTTATAAAATATAAGAAAACATTTAGGCAAAAGTTTTCTAGTTTCTTACTCTACTTTTTCCGCTATATTGTAAACAGTAGGGAGTGTAAAAATAAAACCTCAAAACTTCTAGTAAAGACTCTCCTATAAAAATGATTTCCTCTGTTACTCTCTGTAGATTCTGCACTCTGTACTTACAAACTACTTCTGATAATGCTTTTTACTGTGGCCTTTGCAGTGGCATTTGCCACTGGACATCCAGAAAACATGTCCATACAGACAAAATGCATACTCGTAAGATCCTGACTTGGGAATCTGGATATATCTTTTTGTAATCTCTGGGAAGGATGTTCAGCTTTTGGTAACACCTTTGGTAACAGGTAAAACAAGAAGTGGTATGTTATAAAAAAAACAACTGTGAAGAACCCTGGCTCTATCCCATGCTCATTTACTAGGGCAGCCATAACAGCTTGTGACTGATGACACGGTCCATCTGTCAAGCTGGAGGGAAAAGAGTGATTGGCAGACATAAAAGATCAAATTTTTCCAAAATCCTGTTTCATAAGAAGTTGCCCCCTGCGGACCACTTGTTCTTCTCGTTCTGGGGTCCTTAAAGTTGAATTATTAATCCCAGCTATACTGGGTCAGAACTAGGGTGGAATCTGTGAGTTGCACAGACCCAGCAAGTGTCCGGGGCTGTATTGCAGCATCCTTAGTCACCTGGTCTGCTTCCATGTGTGAGTTTTAATGTTAGTATGGCTACCTCAGCAAGAACCTGGAGGGCTGAAAACAGCAAATCAAATTAATTTAGCATGCTTAATTGGTTTACCTGCTGAAGTAAAAACAAACTTCTGACCCTTCAAATGGAACCAAAAAGCTCTCTATATCTCGATTATCTATAAAAATATATATACTCTTTTTTTATAGCTCACAGGCTTTGCTAAAACATGGAGCTCTGCTTCTTGAGCTGGGGAAAAATAAAGGATCCAGTGACTCTGAATACAGAGTGTCCTTCTGGGTGATAAACTGCATACTCAGTATGGGTATGGCCATCCTCAGTATAAAGCCGGGATCAAATCTAAAAAAAATTTAACATCTGGGTCTTCAGGGAGTGTGTCCTGCACTGGGCTCACAGCAGCTGAATCCTACATCATCAGTTTAGCATGTGTGGTTTTCCTTTGCCTCCAGCCTCCTCCAATAGAGACAATAAGGTGGCTGGATTCAAATGTATGCATTTTTCATTGTTAAATTTGTACATAAACAAACAAAACAAATTCATATTTTGAACCTTTCATTAGACAAACATTTAGCTATATATTTGCTGTGCAGAATGTGGGACCATTAAAAATGTAATATATTTGACCAAAATAAACGTTCAAAAAAGAAAATTCCCCTAATGGTGGACTTTAAAGGCACTTCAGAGAGGGATGTAAGTTTAGCAAAGGTTTCTAAATTAAAGACAATGTATTTAACAGAAAAATAATAAATATGTGTACACATCAAACCATAAGGACATAAGTGCATGCTATATTTTTCATTCTATTTACACTTACATTGGCACTGTGTAAGCTAGCTTCGCATTCCAGAACAGTTTAAAAACAAAGGCGCTGACACTGTCTGCCCATCCAGCGTATTCTCGATTGTGATAAGTAAAGATTGATTAACGTATCCAAGATGTTAGTACTTCATGCATAGCAAATGAAGATTGACTAGGTATGGATGTATGAAAATAATTTAGTTCCTCAAAATTTAGAGGAAAGGCCCAAAGGTGTAGGGCGTAAAGAAATTTTAGACCTGAAATTCCACTGAGGCCGAATGCGGGTCCTGTAGAATATAGAAATATAAAGGTGTATAATGGCCAATCATTGGTCAAAACTTCAACTGAGTATAATTAGAATACGGGAAAAATCTTTTAGTAGTAGAGGTACAACACACCTGATAAAACTACTGTAGAGGGTTCAAAGGGACATATGGAGGGTAACTGATGTAAGCTAATTGTACCTTGGATGGCTAAAAATAATAACAAAAGGGAGAAAAAGAAATATGGAAGTACCATTAGATAGATGTATGGTTTATCCAACTGGATATTACTGACAGTTTGGAATATAAATATATAAATATATTTGCAGGGTATATAAAATCCAGGTATATCTAGATTATCATTGGTTAAGTGGTAGTAATTAAATGGTATTTAAATCAATAGCTGCCTTCTGGCTAAAAAAATGCAACTTCAGGGAGTGATACAGCATCAAGGTTAAAGTATATTGAGTAAAACATAGGTTATATGTTAAAGTGTCACTTACTTTGTATACAACAATGCTAGACATCAGCTCAGACCGACAGCGTCCTGCACACTGCAGCGGACGTTCGGTCTGAGCAGTGTTTAGGTATAAGAAGCCCTCCTCGCCAATCAGCTGTTGGTGTAATAGCCAACAGCTGATTGTCAGTGGCAGAGGAGGGGCGGACACGCTGAGAATGGCCCCCCGGGTGGAGCGAGCGCCGCCAGGTCCCCCGCGCGCATGCGCAAGCATCCGCGATGAGGCGTGGCCACGCCTACTCCACCTGCCGACATGTATGTGGATCTTTTTAAAAAGTTGGTCACAACGGAGCTTGAACAGTTACCCATCAAAAGGGCATATGAGCACAGAGATTTCAAGAAAGGATTGAATTCATTAGAAAAGAGAACTGATATAATAATACGACCAGCGGATAAAGGAGGGGGTATTGTGGTGCTTTCACTACAGCAGTATAAGGATGAAATGAACAGGATATTGAGTGACAACAGCACATACCACACATTGAGTGCTGACCCTTCTAAGATCTATAAGAAAGAACTAGACCTCATTATTAAACAAGGGGTAGATAACAAATTTCTGAATAAACAAAAAGCCAAATACTTAATTCCCACAGTTAGCAGGATTCCTGTAATATACTACTTACCGAAAATTCATAAGGACAGCTCCAATCCCCCTGGAAGGCCTATTGTAAGTTTAAACCGAGTCTTTGACATCCCGACTGGGGGAATACATAGATCTCCACTTACAGCCCCTAGTGAGAAAGACGCGAGCTTACCTTAAAGACACGAAGCACACCCTCCAACTATTGAGGGAACATATTAAGGAGAGAGATGTAATCATGGTTACGGGAGACGTATCATCATTATATACCAACATTGACCATGAGGGTGCCCTGGAAGCTGTGGAGTGGGCCTTAGATAAGGAGGAAGGGATTGATAAAGGCCTTTGTGGATTTATTTTAAAATGCTTGGATTTTTGTTTACACCACAATTTCTTTTGGTACAATAATAAGTTTTTTCTGCAAGTTAAGGGTGTCGCTATGGGCGCTAAGTTCGCCCCTAGTGTGGCGAACCTTTATATGGCTAAATGGGAGGAAGAGTCAGTACGGGTTGAGCAGTATGGAGATATATTGTTGTATAAAAGATTTATTGATGATCTTTTAATCATGTGGAAAGGGAGTATGGAATCATTATTGGTGTTGTCGGAATCTATGAACAATAACGATCTGAATATTTCTCTAACTTGGGATATAAGTAAGGACCGGATACACTTCCTCGATCTGGAGATACTTAATACAGCAGATGGTATTATCACTAGGTCCTTCTTTAAGGCTACAGATCGTAACTCCTATATTCCCACCACGAGCTGCCACCACAAACCATGGCTTGATAACATCCCTAGGGGCCAGTTTATGAGGATGCGGAGAAACTGCACTTTTGAAAGCGATTTTGAGAATCAGTCGAACAGGCTAGAAAATATGTTTTTAGATAAAAGATACCATAAGAAGTTTTTGGAAAAAGAAAAAGGTGTGGTGAGGAATCTCAAGAGGGATGATTTATTGAAGGATAAAAGTGCTGCTGTGGATAATGATGAATTTGATGGTACCTGTATAGTCCTGGACTACTGTCTACAAAGTAGGGAAGTAGAGAAGGTTTAAAAAAAATATTGGAGTGTACTTAAACAGGATACTCATCTGAAAGATCTTCTATCCGATAAACCTAAAATTGTTTATAAAAGGGCACCTTCTTTGCGCGATAGGTTAGTACACAACGTAGTGGAACCACCCACACCAAAACCGAAGATGTTTTGGGACCTAAAAGGTTTTTTCGGTTGTGGGAGGTGCTACAGTTGTGTTAGGGTTCCGTCCAATACTAAGAGAGTCAAAGAATTTTTTAACCCCCTGAGAGATCAATCACATGTCATAGAAGATTTTATAGGGGTGGTATATGCGATCAAATGTCCCTGCAATCTTATTTATGTTGGTCGCACCACTAGGGCCTTAAAAGACCGTATGGAGGAACACGTGCGAAACATACGGAAGGAATATGATAAACATCACCTCTCAATACATTTTAAAATAGTACACAATCAGAGCACGCAGGGTATGAAATTTTGGGGGATAGAAGCACCCAAGCGTAATTGGAGGGGCTCCAATTACGTTAGGGATATTAGTAAACGGGAATCCTGGTGGATATACCAGCTCGGCTCTTTGTCACCTGGCGGATTGAATAAAGAGTTCGATCTTACATGTTTTCTCAGTAATTTTTAATATTTGTGATATTCAAAATTTAATATCACAAATTTTACAATATTCTATAATATTTTAATTTTCTGAATATATTTCTTTGGGATTAATTAATTTATTTGCCACTCAAGTTTTTTATCTACCTCACTAAATATTGCATATTTAATTTAATTATTCACCATATACATTTGATATATTTTTTATTTTTTTACTTATTAATATAATTTTTTGATTTTTTCTTGTTTTTTATATTATGGTCAATATTAACGGGGGAGCTTTATTTAATGATGACTAACTATTGGAGATGTTTAACCCTAATATAAGTATATTTTTTTATATTACAACAATAAATATGATTTTTTAATACCACATCAATAAATATGATTTTTAATAGGATAACATTACTATTAGGGCTATGTTTTTTATTGCAATAACGCTTCCAAGGGTGGAAATCTAATGCATATATTTTTTTATTGTAATAACGCCTCCAAGGGGGTAATCTGATGTATGTATTTTTAATTTAGTAACATTGGTACTCTATATTGTATGCACGATTATGTTTAATATTGGGATGCGGTGCGGTATGCTGTTTTCGTCCCGAGCTCCGTCCTGGATTAGTAAGGATACAACCTTCAATGGGTCTATAAGTGTTTTACAATCTGATAAACACAGCGTCTTCCTTTATGAGTTGTTTCTAACGTTACGCATGAGATAGAGAAGTGTAGCCCGTGATTAACTAGTCTGTGAGCTTAGGAAAAATGGCCGCCGGGAGAGTATTTAAACGATAGAGCGCTCGTCCAATCATATCCCCCTGATGAAGACACGTGACTCCCTGTGTCGAACACGCGTAGGGGAGGGGCCAGGACGGAGTGAGCAGCGAACAGCTAAGCCGGGAGAAGCGCATACCCCGCGGCAGACCATTCAATATATGTGTTACGGCTTTCGATTGTTTGGTGCACATTAGCACCAAGGGAATGTGAGTACCCCTTTGTGGGAAGTTGTCTTTTGAATAAATATCTTTTAAATTGGATTACACTATGTAGTCTCTCCATTTTTTCATGAATGATGTCTATGGAGCCACACTGACCTAGAACGGAGATCGATATAGCTTACCTTACATAGCCCAGGGGGTGGCTACACAGCGTGTTTTGACACAAGTTAAACACTGTGTCACACGCTCCAAGGTGAGCGCAATCACTGTGGGGGGGCACTGAGGCACATCACGGCTATTTATGACACTGGAATTCAGCACATTGGAGGATTTGGATGTTTATTGATTTTTATGGATATGGAAGCACTTTTTTAATTTTGGACACTATTATGAAGATTTCACCGATTAAGAATTATTGAGTGTATTTAAAGACGCATTGTGCGTTTATGTTTAATAGTTAATAGATATTTGCATGTTGGACTTTATATGAGTTTTACACGTTTTAGGTTTGTCACTTTATTTGGTATTTATTATATGCACAAATATATATTTTGGCACTATTAAAAGTGCATGTGTGCACATTACACTTTAACTGTTCACATGTATATACCGGTATATATATATTGTATGCACATTGCACGTGAATAGGATGTAAATATTTTTTAATTTTACAAGTGATTTTGGATATTACCCCTTATGATATAATCAAGCGCAGCGCAAATCTTTTTTATGTATATTCTTTGCACGGTTATGAGTACGTGAACTGCGTTTGCTGCTAGTTATTCATCTCTGACACATTTTTCCTTTTAAAACAACTCTTTACTGCTTGTATATTGAGCATAGGATTATTGTGGCTCGCAAGACTTCTATCTTTTGTAAGGGGCATAACATAGGCAGACTAATTCTAATCAGGACTCAAAAGAATGCAAACATGTAATGAAAACATTATTAGTGCCGTGTGCACAGTGAGGGCAGTGTGCAATACATACAAAATAGAATACAATGATATACAGTACTTACAAATTTCCTTTACAGGATGATGGAGGCCACTGTGCTCATTGGGACCTTCAATGCTGCAGAATTTTTTCTGTACCCCTTCCAGATCTGTGCCTAGATACAATCCTGTCTCGGAGGTCTACAGACAATTCCTTGGACTTCATGGCTTGGTTTGTGCTCTGACATGCACTGTTACCTTTAAGACCTTATACAGACAGGTGTGTGCCTTTCCAAATCATGTCCAACCAACTGAATTTACCACAGATGGACTCCAATCAAGTTGTAGAAACATCTCAAGGATGATCAGTGGATACAGGATGCACCTAAGCTCAATTTTGAGTGTCATGACAAAGGCTGTAAATACTTATGTACATGTTACATAGTAGGTGAGGTTGAAAAAAGACACAAGTCCATCAAGTCCAACCTATGCGTGTGATTATATGTCAGTATTACATTGTATATCCTTGTATGTTGTGGGCGTTCAGGTGCTTATCTAACAGTTTTTTAAACTATCGATGCTCCCTGCTGATACCACCGCCTGTGGAAGGGAATTTCACATCCTTGCCGCTCTTATAGTAAAGAACCCTCTACGTAGTTTAAGGTTAAACCTCTTTTCTTCTCATTTTAATGAGTGGCCACGAGTCTTGTTAAACTCCCTTCTGCAAAGAAGTTTTATCCCTATTGTGGGGTCACCAGTTCGGTATTTGTAAATTGAAATCATATCCCCTCTCAAGCGTCTCTTCTCCAGAGAGAATAAGTTCAGTGCTCGCAACCTTTCCTCATAACTAACATCCTCCAGACCCTTTATTAGCTTTGTTGCCCTTCTTTGTACTCGCTCCATTTCCAGTACATCCTTCCTGAGGACTGGTGCCCAGAACTGGACAGCATACTCTAGGTGCGGCCGGACCAGAGTCTTGTAGAGCGGGAGAATTATCGTTTTATCTCTGGAGTTGATCCTTTTTTAATGCATGCCAATATTCTGTTTGCTTTGTCATTGCATGCCATTGCTGAGCTTATCTTCTACTAGGACCCCCGGGTCCTTTTCCATCCTAGATTCCCTCAGAGGTTCTCCCCCCAGTGTATAGATTGCATTCATATTTTTGCCACTCAAATGCATTACTTTACATTTTTCTACATTAAACCTCATTTGTCATGTAGTTGCCCACCCCATTAATTTGTTCACATCTTTTTGTAAGGTTTTCACATCCTGCGGAGAAGTTATTGCCCTGCTTAGCTTAGCATCGTCCGCAAATACAGGGATTAAACTATTTACCCCATCCTCCAGATCTATTATGAACAAATTAAATAGGTTTGGTCCCAGCACAGAACCATGGGGGACCCCACTACCCACCTCTGACCATTCCGAGTACTCCCCATTTATCTCTATCCTCTGAACTTGCCCTTGTAGCCAGTTTTCAATCCATGTACTCACCCGTTGGTCCAAGCCAATGGACCTTATTTTGTACAGTAAACGTTTATGGGGAACTGTGTCAAATGCTTTTACAAAATCCATATACACCATTTACGGGCCTTCCTTTATCTAGATAGCACCTCCCCTCCTCATAGAAGGTTAATAGATTGGTTTGGCAAGAACGATTCTTCATGAATCCATGCTGATTACTGCTAATGATACCGTTCTCGTTACTAAATCTAAAATCTTGTATATAGTCCCTTATCATCCCCTCCAAGAGCTTGCATACTATTGATGTTAGGCTAACTGGTCTGTAATTTCCAGGTATGTATTTTGGGCCCTTTTTAAATATTGGTGCTACATTGCCTTTTCTCCAATAAGCTGGTACCATTCCAGTCAGTAGACTGTCAGTAAAAATTAGGAACAATGGTCTGGCAATTACTTGACTGAGTTCCCTAAATACCCTCGGGTGCAAGCCATCTGGTCCCAATGATTTATTAATGTTAAGTTTGCCAAGTCTAATTCTAATTCTGTCCTCTGTTAACCATGGAGGTGCTACCTGTGATGTGTCATGAGGATAAACATTGCAGTTTTGGTTACTGAAGCCCCTTGATTCCCATGTAAAAACTGAGGAGAAGAAGAAATTCAATGCCTTCTCTGTCTCCCCATCCTTTGTAACCAGATGCCCTTCCTCATTCTTTATGGTGCCAATATGGTCTGTCCTCCCTTTTTACTGTTCATTAACTTAAAGTGGAGGGCCACCCTAAAATAAAAAAGTGCATCAATATATTTAAAAAAAAAAAAATTAACTTACCTGAAACCCCTGTTGCTAGGCAGTCTTCCTAATCTGCCTCTTCCTATTCATGTGTGTGTCCCAGAAACCAATGGGGCCATTCACAAAGCACCACGGGACTCGCGCATGCGCAGTAGAAAACTGGTAGTGAAGCCTTAGTTAGGATGGCGGCGCCGGCAGCCGATCCGATGGACGGATCAGCCTCGGGGGGCCGACATCGCGGGCTCGTTGGACAGGTAAGTGTCCTTATTAAGCGTCAGCAGCTACAGTGTTTGTAACTGCTGACTTAAAAAAAAAAACAAAAAACGGCCGGAACACCACTTTAAAGAATTTCTTGGGATTTTTTTTTTTGCTTTCCTCCGCTATGTGTCTTTTGTGTTCTATCTTAGCCACCCTAATTGCACCCTTACATTTCTTGTTGCATTCTTTATAGAGTCTGAATGCTGATGATGATCCCTCAACCTTGTATTTTTTGAAGGCCTTCTCCTTTGCTTTTATATGCATTATTACATTGGAGTTAAGCCATCCAGGACTTTTGTTCGCTCTTTAAAAATGTATTACCCAGTGGGATGCATTGGTTAATGCCCTTATTTAATATGCTCTTAAAGCAAACCCATCTCTCCTCCGTGTTCTTTGTTCCTAAGATTTTATCCCAATTTATGCCTTCTAACAAGGTTCGTAGTTTAGGGAAGTTGTCTCTTGAAATTCAGTGTCTATTGTATTCCTCTTATGTTTCCTATTTGTGTGATTTATACTGAAGCCAATTGACCTGTGATCGCTTTTCCTAAATTCCCCCGTATTTCCACATCCATGATCAGGTCTGTATTGTTGGTAATCAGTAGATCCAGTAACGCTTTATTTCTAGTTGGTGCGTCTACCATCTGAACTATGGAATCCAAATTGTAATAGGAGATCCGTCTCCCCCTCCTCCCTCAGGTTAGGTGGCCTATAGCATACTCCCAGTATTCTTGACCCCTCAGCTTTTTCCCTTTGGAGCTCTACCCATAAGGATTCCACCTCTCCATCCCTGCGATAAAGGGTATACCCTTGAATGGTTGCCAGCCAATCATGAGAGCTGTTGAACCAGGTCTCTGAAATTCCCACAAAATCCAAATCCTCTTCGTACAACAGTATCTCTAGTTCACCCATCTTGTCCGCCAGGCTCCTGGCATTAGTGAACATGCCACATAGTTTAGACCGGTCGATTGCAACTAGGGCTTGTTACTATACTTACCTTGGGTTTATGTGCTTTAGTCAACCTACCACTAATGCCCCCAAAGCTGCCCTCTGGAATATGTTTGGCGCAGACTATCTCTACCTCTGGGCCCCCCGTCGCCTAGTTTAAAAACCCCTCTAACTTTTTGGCCATCTTTACTCCCAGCTGATCTGCACCCTCCTCATTTAGGTGCAGTCCGTCCCTTCTATAGTACTGGTGACTGACTGAAAAGTCGGCCCAGTCCTCCAGGAACCCAAACCCCTACTTACTAAACCAGCTTCTCAGCCACTTGTTTACTTCCCTAATCTCCCTCTGCCTTTCTGGTGTGGCTCGATGTACCGGTAGTATTCCTGCGAATACTACCTTGGAGGTCCTTTTCCTCAATTTAGCTCCTAAGTCCCTAAAATCGTTCTTTAGAACTCCATCTGTCTGACTTTGTCATTGGTGCCAACATGCGCCATGACAGCCAGGTCTTCCCCAGCCCCTCCCAGTAATCTGTCCACCAGATCCGTGCTGTGCCGAACCTGAGCTCCCGGTAGATATCATACAATTCGGCTCTTCAGGTCTTTGTTACAGATTACCCTCTCTGTCCTTCTAAGAATTGAGTCCCTACTATCTGTCTTTCCTTTCCCTTCGCTCTCCCCCCCCCCCCCCCATCCCTGGAGGAGATCTTCCCCTGGCAGCTAGGGGAGTCCCTCAGCTCCAGCAGTGGTGATCCCTGACTGGTTTCACCAATGTCACTCAATGGAGCGTACTTATTGAGATGCTCCAGCCCTGGATCGGCCTCCCTGGCACTTCCCCCTCTACCCTTCCTGACTGTCACCCATCTACTCTTTTCTAGTGCCTGCACCTCTTTGTTTCCTCCCACCTCTGTGCTGGCCCCTGCCTGGTATGTTCCTGGCCCTCCTTTAGTATGGAGGTTCTTCTCAGTGCTGACAGTTACTTCCCCAGATTCAGAACTTGGGCTTCCTGGGAAACAATGTGCTTACATTTTGCACAGCAGTATTCGCCCTCGATCGGATGACCAAGGAATGCATACATGCCGCAAGATGTACACCAAGTCACATCTCCATACCCGCCGGGCATCGTACTTCCAATTACCCAACAACTAGCTTCCTAACACTAATACTCAACAATACAATACACAGGTACTCGCAGACCCACGTGAACTCGCAGACCACATGCACACACAATACACAAGTATACACAATACACAAGTACGATCCACACACACTACTCAGATAACACTCAAGTACTACCTGACACTAATACTCAATACAGCTCAGGTGCACTCCCAGCACTCATGTACTTACAATACACAGGTACACACTCACACTACACAGTCAAATCACTAATGTGATTTTTTTTGTTTTTTATTTTTAGTAATTTTGCAAAGATTTCAAACCACCAATTTTTACGTTGTCATTTATGGGGTATTGTTTGTAGAATATTGAGGAAAATAATGAATTTAATCCACTTTGGAATAAGGCCGTAGAATAACAAAATGTGGAAAAAGTGAAGCGCTATGACTACTTTCCGGATGCACTGTATGTACTACAACAAATCACAAGGTACTAATCGTGCCAGGATAGGAATTCCAGGAGTCAAATAGCCAATGTGCATAAAAATATGTCATCTTTCCTATTCATATGAATAGCTGTTTACTCTGCAAAACCCTGTGGAATATCTGATTGCTAAATTGAATGAATTCAATAAATTTTCTGGTTCCTGGATTTGACTGCCTGGTTCCGGCATTCTTTGTTAAAAGGGCTACTGTATTATATACAAACAGCCCAATAAGGCTGCAGAAACAACAATAACGATATGCTATTAAGCACAGCAGCCAATCAGATCAGTTGCTATGGATTACTTGCATTTGCGCGTTATGAATGTTCTTCGCGCTGCCTTAGTAAATAAAAAAAAAATGGATTGCTGCATTTTGCATATTATTAATGCTCTTTGCACTACCTTAATAAATAATAAATGAGCCAGAAAGTGACGTCATTGAGTCAAAAGAAACAAACAAACCTTTTCATCGACCTCAACACAAAAAGGATGATTACATTTTGCGTAGGCAATGAATATATACCATTTGCACGGAAATCTGTCACAGTGTAGCTGTGCAGCTGTTAACTGCCTATCTGCTGTATTGTCAGTCTGTGTCCTCTTTATGTTCTTGAGCAAAGGGCTCTTAAAAATCAACGGATGAAGCGATCATCTAATGTATTTTGCAGGCGTCAAGAGCTCCAGCAGTTGAGACTGTTGCAGAAAGAAGAGATGAAAGCCCAGAGTCAGCTGGAGCAACGAATGCAGAGGGAGAGGGAGATCATGTTCCGTCACATCGAGCAGGAGATCATAGTAAGAAGTGTCACAATACATAGATGTTGATGATGCTGGCGTGTTCCCATAGTAATCCCTGAATGGAAGATGTCAGGGCACCATCAAGGCCAGACTAGAAATGTTTACAGGAATCTGTTGCATTGTGTTAAACTGACAATAGGGAAGATCTGATATAGATGAGGGAAGTGCTTAGATGGTTTTACCCAAGGATCGAGAATCATTGCAGAGATTAGTCAGGGTTAAAGCTTAGGCCTGCATGTGTTCGGTGTTAGTGATCATTTTGCACTCCCAGGGAAAGAAGCAGTATTATGAACGGGAGATTGAGGCCCTGGAGAGACAGATGGAGCAGACACGAGCACGGAGGGAGCAAGAGCACACCAACCGCCTGCGACAAGATGCACTACGTCTCCGAGCTCAGCACCAGAAGGTGAGGAGCAAGAAGAGGGCAGAGCTAACGGACAAGGTGCAGGAGGTGAGACTGCTTTCAAAACATTTGTGTTTTGCTTTTGCTTTCCTGTTGCTACTGAAAAAAAAAACAAAAAAAACCTTAACATTGATTGTAACGCATAGTCTTTGATGTGTTGTATAGCTTAACACACCATTGCTGCAAGAATCAACAGGAAAATCTGCTCGTCTCTTTCCTTAGTGCCTCTAGGTGCTTGTCTCATTTATCAATATGTCTAAAACAAGTTGTGTCTGTTTTCCACTTGGCAAATAATTAAATTATGTTTTAAATATTCAAACCTGTACTGAAAAAAATGACAGTTGTACCTAATTCTTAATACTATACAGGATTGGTAGAGCACCGCCGGTTTGTGCAGTGCTTTACAGAATAAAGGTAGACAGTACCATTACAAAAGAATTCGAGACAAGATTCATTGCTATCTGGTCTTTTTTTTCATGGATATGGATATGTTAGACATCAATTCACTAAAGCATAATGCATGTTGTTCACTACTGTGCATTATTTGTTAAGTTTTATAAATAAAATGATATATTCAAACCGCTAAGATTTTTAACATTATGCATTACATCAGCTCATTAATACGCTGTGTTGTAAGGCTGGTGCATAAAGAATTGAATGTTGCCCCTTTTTCAACTACAGTGCACCAAAAATTAAGACATGTGTATAGCGTTGCACTGCAGTATGGGTGCATTGCCCGTTACTGTAATATTGTGTTGAGGTGCTATTCAAAATAAAAATGGCAGCCCAACGCATGGCAGTTCGTGTTTTACTGTGCGTGATGGTAATGCGTGTTGCACCACGCATTCATAAAATGAATAAATATGAATGAACCCTAAAAGTCTTATCTTATGGATCAGTTGAATTTACCATATAAGTTGTAGAATAATTTTTTTACTGTATTTTATATACACAAATTCTAATACTTGAATGGGTTTTTTTCACACCTGTCAGTAGCTAGCTAGGTTTAATGCATTCTCTAGAATCATAGATCAGTGTTTCGCAACCTTTTTTTAGTCAAGGCACCCTTTAAAATTATAGACAATCTCAAGGCACCCTTTAAAATGGCAACCCATTCTCAAATGTAAAAAAACTATTCTAAAAGCTTTACATATTGCAGCAAAATCCACAAGTAGGACACCCATAGTTAGAGGTGGTTTATTCTTCCAAAGCAAATACACTTTGGCACACTGGTACTGACTAGTATTCCAATGTTTCTCTTCTCCCTCAATTTCTCTCCATCAGTCAGCTAGTATCAACCCAGTGCTGAGGGAGAGGGGCACAGGAGGGTCAAATAGGGATGCTCCTTATTAACTGAGGTCATTGGTTGTTAGGATGCCAGTGTCTGGAAAGTCATAATGGTGCATAATGAAAACCGGTGGCTTTGTGTAACTATAAGGCAAGCTTGATCCACCTGCTGGCTTGTATACAATTTTTGATACATTGTTAGGAATTTTGCCAAGGCGCCCCTAAAGAAACCTCAAGGCACCAATGACAGAGACCTAATCTCAGTAGAAACAATGGTATCCAGAAGGAAAAATGAATTGTCCACTTATCCATGTATCAAGCATGACACAGAAGGCTTCAGATTTACATTCCTCAGCAATGGCTGGGAAAACTTTCTACAGTTCACTTCAAACGTTTAGAGTTGTTGTTTGACCAACCCCTCAAATCATAGCAGTATCTCTTCTCCTTACATATACACTATTACCAAAAGTATTAGGATGCCTTCCTTTACATGCACATGACTTTTAATGGCCTCCGAGTCTTAGTCCATAGGGTTCAATATTGAGTTGGCCCACCCTTTGCAGCTTCAACTCTTCTTGGAAAGCTGTCCACAAGGTTTAGGAGTGTGCCTATGGGAACGTTTGACCATTCTTCCAGAAGCGCATTTGTGAGGTCAGGCAATGATGTGGACGAGAAGGCCTGGTCCACAGTCTCCACTCTAATTCATCATAAAGGTGTTCTAACGGGTTGGGGTCAGGACTCCCAGACTGTGCAGGCCAGTCAAGTTCCTCTATCCCAAACATCAGTGCCTGACCTCACAAATGCAATTCTGGAAGAATGGTCAAACATTCCCATAGACACACTGCTAAACCTTGTGGACAGCCTTTCCAGAGGAGTTGAAGCTGTTATAGCCACAAAGGGTGTGCCAATTCAATATTGAACCCTATGGACTAAGACTCGGAGGCCATTAAAATTCATGTGTGTGTAAAGGAAGGCATCCCAACACTTTTGGTAATGTAATGTATGTCAAGGATATTTAGAAGTCCCTTCCATTAATATGCTGTTCTACACGTTTTGTTATATAATTGGCTACAGATTTTTTATACATCCTGTACTTCAATATCAAGAAAACGTTCAGATGACAAAGCGAGAACAGATGTGTTTTAATTTTTACGTTGTGGTTCTTTAGATTACATGGCTTTTAATTAGTATATATCATAGCCTTCTTTTCCAAACAATTTTTATTAAGGTTATAAACCAAGGAGATATAAAACTGTATAATACAGCAATGGTCGTTAAGGAACCGGTAAAATGCTATTTTGGGCTATGATTATAATTCTGAACAACAGAAGACACATTCTCTGAAGAGGAACTGCATGACCAGGGGCACTCTCATCTAAGACAGGGGGTTATCTCGGCCATGAATTGATCATGGTAGCTGATTGTTATGTTTGCATAGACAGCCTGCAAACGGGGAGTGGGGCCAATGGCGGTCGACCACGGTCCTACATCACTCTTCAAACTACCAAAGGGTTTAAAAAGTAGGACAAAAGAGGAGACGGGGAAGAAAAGGAAAGAGAAAGGGATAAAGGAAGAATAAAGGGGAAAGAGACAGCGAACCTCTCCTGGGGCACAAAGAAGTTAGCCCCAGATCTGATGAGGCTATCCCCGTCAGATAGGTGATCCAAGGTTTTTTCTATTACCACCGTCTTTAGGCACAAACTGTGGTGTTGGTAATAAGTATTCTATAATTTTCAATGGCAGTGTCACTAAAAAGTGTGTCTACTGGGTGATATTGTAGTCAAAGGTAGGGCTCGGTGGACTGAGACAATCACTTCTTATATGTTTTGGTAATCCAACTGTGAGATCTCCCTGCTATAGTTGATAACCCCCTTCCTGTCTACCTGGGCATTTTGGGTGTTTTTAAAGTGGAAGTAAACTTCCATCTTTAAATTTTACCTATAGATAAGCCTATAAGGCTTACCTATAGGTAGTGTAAATATCTCCTAAACGTGCATTTTTTTTATTCGATATTTACTGTACATGCAGCCAGTGACATCACTGGCGCATGGGCTCTGAAGGAACGGCCAGCCATGCCAATCCTTCAGAGCCCTGTGCTGTCAACAGCGGCTCCTAAGCTTGCGCGGGAGTGACATCCCAGTCACAGAGCCGAAGTCCGTGAACCCAGAAGATGATGAAAAAGGCCTCCAAGCGATGACATTGCACTGCTGGAATGCTTCGTTTGCAGGTACGTTTCACATAATGTGCTAGTATTATTCTGTGGCTTGTTGTCCTGTCAAGATGAGCAGGCAGCTTAACACATCAAGAAGATACAGAAGTAGAATCCAATTAAATACAGTTGAATCTAGCTATAGAAGATACACATAATGGGGGGGGGGGGGGACCAAAACATAGAACCTGTAATATGAACCTGGATGCATCTGGCAGCACAATTACCCCACATATATATGCAAGTGGAACATGAACTGCCTTTTGTTTAAAAAGAGGGTTTTTTGTTGCCTTTGATACATGATCATTTTAGCTACAATTGGCTAATTTGAACTGTTCTCTAATATTATTATCTAATATTATGAAGGGCATTAGGCTTGTTAGAATTGTCAGTGAGTTCGTGAGATGACCAAAAAACAACTGTTCTCTCACTAGGAGATGCTCTTTTTAGAGCAGCAGCAGGAGTTGAACGCAACACTACAAAAAGTGGTCAATGAACACAAGAAAAAGGTCATGAGTATTGAGAGAGAGAACCTCGGCAAAATTCACAGCCTCAAAAGTGGTAAGTGTTAAAAACTGGCCCAAAGATGCAGAACTCTCATACTTTTATGTACTTAGAAGTGTGTTGTATTCCAGGATGGGTTTCCAGAATTATTAAATCCATTGCTATTAGGTCTACAGTCATTTGATCAAAACTTGACTTCAAGGGTCCCTGAAGATCTGTATTTTCTGTTATGTATACTGATAGTAGTATTTCCTATGCTTGAATTAACTGTATAGGAATACCATTTAATAAATACAACTCAAATCCTCGCTTCTAACTGGTCTGTAGGGGTTCAAAAGTAGGGGTTACATTTTCAATCATCCTGAATAACCCTGATAACATAAAAGATGATGTACAAGCAAAACCTAACAGACTAATTTGATTATTAGGTTTTTATCGTTATCATTTAATTATACGGAATGCTACAAAAGCCCAGCAGGATTGCTGGCAATTTATAATTGACTTCTCTTTTTTAAGACACGTTTAAACAAATTTATACGCATATGAGCCTCAGTTCTGATTCATCCTCTTGATGAAGTGAATACAGATTCCCCTCAACACATTAATCTCTGTAAACTAAAGGCCTGTACACACGATACGAAAATCGGAAGTAAAGTTTAGTCCGATGAACGATCTGCTGATTTTCGGATTGTTAGTACGGTGCTTTCAACAGACGATTCTGGTTTTTCATCCGACAAAAGCTGGATGTGCAGACTATAACATTTTTTGTCATGCGTGAACTCTAAGTCCAATTTTCGTTTAAACAGTGCGGTTTTCTTACAAAAAAAAAAAACGCAAGAGCAAGACTACGCATGCTCAGAAACGAAAGAATACATACAAAACTATTGAACACATTATGTCACTTCTGAAGTTGTATTCTTTCCTACGAGAATTTTCGTATGGTGAGTAACCTCTTCACTTTTGACATGAGACTAGCATGCAACAAAAACGGACGAACGGTCGTCTGAAAATCTGATCGTGTGTACAAGGCTTTAGATATAATTATTAGGGAAATAAGGGGTTTGATCCTTTCTTTAGCATTACCCATTTACCACGAGTGGCAAACTTGCAATCTATTCCTTTTCTCTTTAGGTTTACATTGTTGTTCTTGTTTTTGCTGGATAACTTTGTCCTCTTTTCCTGTACTGTCCGACACCCTTCACATTGACAGAAGTGAGAGAAAATCTCTTCATTATTTATAAAATCTCTACATCAATTAAAATCAGATGGTACTCATTACTCGTACTTTCTATAGTAAAAAAAATGTTTTAGTGGTGTATTTGTCTCTTTTAGGGAGACTTTATATAGACCAGTTGGTACAGCAATAGAAAAACCTGACAGAAGTTTTGATCCCTCCCTATTTTAAATTATTAGAATTCCCTGTGTCCCTGCTGGTGAAATTCACACTCATAACTTCCCTTCTTCCCTGGGAAACACTGGGGAGGTTTACTAAAACGGGTGCACACAGAATCTGGTGCAGCTCTGCACAGTAACCAATCGGCTTCCAGGTTTTATTGTCAAAGCTTAATTGAACAAGTTGAAGTTAAAAGTTGATTGGTTACTATGCACAGCTGCACCAGATTCAGTGTGCACCAGTTAGTAAATCTCCTCCACTGTAACCAGAGCCGCAGAGCTTGCACCTTCATTATTAACAAGTCAGCTCCTATATTTCTATCCCCTGCTCCCACTCCATCTTGTTTCTTCATATCCTCACAGCTTCCTTTAAAGCAAATCATGCAATATGTTCAACAATCTTTAACAATGTTTTTAAAGTGTCTTAACCTGTTTCTTGTCTTTTTTGTATTCCTTGTGGTATGAAGCCATGTTCTCCTCCATCAGTTTGGCCAGAGTATCTGCCTATTTACTTCCAGCTTAAAACTGAACTCCAAGGAAAGTCAAAATCCTCCCTTGCAGTGGGGCTGCCCTTACACGTTAAATGCTCATTTAGGCCTAGGGGAACAGGAAAAGCAGTTCAGTTTTAGCAAGGTATTATTGGAATATTTTCTGTTCTGTGAGGCTTCATTCAAAGAGTCAACCATCTCAGTACTGTCAGAGTACAACAAGATAGAAGCCCTCTGCTATAGGGTGTTCTTTTAGATCACCCAGTGAAATATAACTCAATTGCAGTTCAAGATCATCCAATGACACCACAGAATTGCCTCTAGTACTTTCTCTGTCCATGTATCCATCCTTATTAAAACCCTGACCTTAAAAATAGCCTTTCTTTTGGCTATGGTAACAACTAAAAACATTTGAAGTTTTACTAAGATATTAAGCCTGCATCAATTTTCTACAAAATTAGGTTTTAAGACTTAAAATGTTTAATGAATGTAAATGTTTCTGGATAACAGTCCTCTCTACTTTATGTGCTAGTCATTGAGATGTGCATTATTTCCTCAGTTTTTCACATTATGGTAGAAATTGGATGTTGCATCCTAAGGTCTTTTGGGTTACAATGAAACACAAAA
The DNA here is from genome assembly GCF_042186555.1 of Aquarana catesbeiana. Taxonomy (NCBI): domain Eukaryota; kingdom Metazoa; phylum Chordata; class Amphibia; order Anura; family Ranidae; genus Aquarana; species Aquarana catesbeiana. Next base: position 598,972,340 of record NC_133326.1, on the reverse strand, counting down.
AAAGTTCTCTTTCATATCATAATTCGTCTTTTTGTCATAAAGAGTAATAATCCTAAAAGTGCAGGCACCAATAAATCTCAAAGCCCATTAAACCAAATGCTTATAAGCCTCCCTTTAGGATCTCTACAGAGTAGTAGCTTAGTACTCTTTCAAATTATTAATTATTTTTGTCATCCCAAAGCAGCACAAGTTAGGAGGCATCCCTAGAAATGTTATTAGCTTCAGTGTTTTGGTAGTTTCATCCTCATTTTAGAATGATTTTGAAAGATATTAGTAAAGGTACTCAAACAGGTTACTGAAATACCCATATTAGAATCAGGTAAGATTTTGCAAAAATAAAAAAAAATTAGTCCATGCAATATAGAAGGTGTTCTGTTCTTAGTGATATTGTTTTTAACTTTAAAGTGAGATTTTTTTCATGTCCTTGGCAGCTCGTGAGTCTGTCATTCTGAGACTGGAGGAACGCCATCTACAGGAGAAATATCAGCTTTTCCATCACCAGGTGGTTGAACAAAACACTCTGCAGAGGCAACAGCTACGCAAAAGGCATGAGAAGGTAAGAGCAAGTAGGGAGTATCATAAGCCATTAAGAGTTGATATTAGTACATACGGTTTGTTTATTAAGCCAATTTTGATAATGAAGATTGCATTTTGATTTTTACAAGGCCGCTCTGCTTTGTCCAATCAGGGAACGCTTTGCAGCCATTCAGAAAATGCAAAGCATTCTCTGAATGGCACCCTAAGTGGCCAACCTCCTGTGTTCAGAATACAGCAAGCTGGCCTCTCAGTACAGGACCAGGAAGCAAGTGGAGATCAATGGCATAGTGGTGTTTACTTCTGTGATTTCCAGCATCCAGTGGCATCAGTCAAGTATAGTATATGCATAGTTACCTTAGTCCAAGCTGGACCAATGAAACCACATATAAATATCCATACCTGTAATTCTTTTTTTAAAATGGCAATATAAAGTGGAATATTAGTCAAACAGCTAAATCCACAGTGGAAATACATATTTGTGAACTGTTTTACCTGCCAAAGGATTTGTACTTTTGTTCAGTTAGTCAAGCAGTTCACAAAACCCTTCCACACTACATAGCCAGGTAGGTGACTCCTCTATTCCTCAAATTCATAGCCTGCTTTGTTATGCCTCCACATCTACTATACTCCTTGAAGAAATATTAAGTCCAGTGACACATTGTCCATGAACCAGTCAGATAAGACAGGGTTGACAATCTTTTAAAACATACAGTCACTTCCAGAGCTCAGAAATTCACCAAAGACAATAACTACAGTAAGGATGAAATCTGTCAGGAATGCTTCACTGATATAGCCCTCCTCAGATGGAATAAAAACTACAAAAAATATATATATATATATACACAGGAGGGTGCAAACGCCTTGTGCATTACCTGAGATTTATTTTATGGAACAAAGTCATAAGCAAATGGATACTCCCAAAGATAGGAAGGCATTAAAAACATGAAGCACAATCTGGTGCAGGAAGCACATGATGAAACAAGTGATGCCATGGTGCTGGCAAACTGACGCATTTTGGGGCACACCCATTTTCTCAGAGTTGAGCCCTAACAAATCCTTTGGTAGTTGAAACAATTTACATTTGTTTACTTTAACTGTGTGTGTGCAGCCATTTTCCTTCAGTTCATCTTTTTGTTAATGTTTGCTAAAGCAGTATGTGGGAAAAAAATGTATTCCTAATAATATAAACCTGTCAGGAAATGGAGCGGCTCAAACATTACCAAAGCATCTTGCTGGAAGAACTAAAGAATCAGCAACAGCAGGAAAGATCCCGAGCGCAGAAATCTCAACGTGTAGAAGCCAGGAAACGCCAAGCTATGTTCAAAGAGAGATTGAAGAGCCAAGCCATGAGTGTATCAGAGCAGAAAGAGAGGAACAAGCAGGTAAAATGTACAATACTCTATATCCCTAAGATAGCATTTCCAAAGGGCCCTGTACTGGGAAATGTCCATGGATGATAAAGAGCAAGGTCTTCTGTTCAATCAAAGTACTGGGTCGAGCACAGAGAAGAGGACAATTCTGATCTGTGGTTATGGTGCCTGTACAAATATTGCCAATTTAGTGTTCATTTTTATTCACTAGAATTAGCATTGTGCTCAAATAATGGTTTCCCCCTCTCTTTAATGGGATTTTCAAGGCATACAAGAGTAACAAAAGTTTGTATTAAAAATTTCAAAGTTTAGTTTTTACAAAATAGATTTACAAAAATTGAAAAAAAACATATGAATAGTACAATGAAAGAGGTATATGTCACCACAACCTATAATTGCATAATGATTGTTTAATATTGTTATGAGCAGTAGAGTAGAGAGAGATAGGTACATCACTGTTTGACACTAGCAAAAAATAACAGTTAAGACAAAGCTCTGAGTGGGAGGGGTCATGTGGGTGGTGGAGAATAACCCAGTAGCCAAAAAATGTACTATCCTGAATCCTGTGATGTACAAATAAAGAAACTGAGGCATGCTGTTTGGCAGTGTCTAATCCTTCTGTAGGTGGCCGTATAATCCAAAAGTCTCTGAATTCCTGTCTCTCTCAATAAAAGAGAAAGAAAACCAGATATTTAATTTTTTTAAGGTTAAAAGTACACTTTTTTGTATACTAGAAAAAAATGTTTCTTTACTTCTAGTTTCAGCAGCAAGAGGCTGCCCGGCAGAAAGAAGAGACTCAAAAGCAGCAGCAGAGACAAGAACAGGAACTGCAGAAGTTCAAAGAACATCTAGAAGAGACATTTAAGGAACTGACACAGATACAAGTAAGATCTGCTTATTCTTTGTATTAGTCTCAAAGCTTTCTGAAAACTGTAACTTTTCAAGTATTGTTGTTTGGGACATTTTTAACAGCACTCAGTCTGCAAGCATGTAGTGTTGTCTAGCTTAACAACTGATGTGAGATTTTTACAAATATTAGATATTCCTGCAAGAACCTGTAAAATTAATTCTTAAGAATTACTTATTTAAATATATTAGAAAATGTGTGACTGTTCATGAGTGTAGAAATGTTGGATGTGGTTTAATATTCTGTGACCAGTTCATTCAGCAGGGAATCCGTAATCTTTTTTGGACACAGATATCACAAAAGTGACATCTATTTCATTCTCCAAATCCGGGTTTGTGGCATGTAACATCCAGAACTTTCCAGACGCCTCTCTGACCTCCCATGTTTAGGTCCGAAAAGGCGCAAACCCTTTCCTTTTTTGGCCCTGTACAGACTTCGAAGGCAATCTTGACTTTCGTCCATTTACATTCAGCTGCCCACAGGCTATCATGGAGCTTCTAAATAGTTTTTCAGGCAGACCTAACAGGCAGACCTGATAAGATTGCCCATGTGAAATGGGCCTTTGAAGAGTTTTTTTTTTTTTTAACTTAAAGCAGTATTAAACCAAAAAGCAACCTTTTTTTATATATTGCAGCTTACCAATTTATAGATGCGATGACTGTGTTAGTCTCAAAAAAGGAAACTCTCTTTTCATCTGGTGATCTAGTAAGTCTGTTAACAGAAAAGCTCTCTTGCCATTATAGTAAAAAAAGAGGGTTTTTGGGACTTTATATGAAGCAATGCCCAGAGGCCATGAGCCTCCATCCCTGTCTATGTGAGAAAGAAAAGAGGGTGGGACTTTAAATGAAGCACGCGGCTGCGACTGGGTAAAATGGTCAACATAAAATGCATTCATTGATTTATATATCTATGTGTGTCAAAATACAATAGAGTAATACTTGATAAACATAGTTGGTCTCTCATTGAAAATTTGTGTGTGTATGTATATGTATACGTATACATATACATATACACACACACACACACACACACATGTTGCAATGTTGCATCATGTCACAGTACAATCATGAAAAGTTAGAGGAGTATGTAACCTGTAGGCTCTCTATAATCTACATGGATCATAATTTAGATTAAAAATGGCATAATAGCGAAAAATTTATATATAGGAGCTTATAAACACGATTAATTTAATACGACATCCCAAAAGCTCTACATGTTTCGTGGATCTAATCTACTTCCTCAGAAGCAGGCGCGTGGTGTATATAAAACAGCTGTGTGTTGACGATGTGATACTGAGAGCATTATCTCCGGGAGCTGTGGCAATATAGTCCGTGACAGCAACCCAACCATAGCATCATCCAAGATAGGCAATATCCATAAGAGTGTGATCCCCAAACAGTGACAGGGGTAGTATCAACACCATCTCTAGAGGGCATCTCTTTTGTACAAACATAGGAAACAAGATCCGAAGGTAGTGCATAGTGTCCAAGAGGAGAAAAAAAATAATTCTGGTTGGTTTTTCTCCTCTTGGACACTATGCACTACCTTTCGGATCTTGATTCCTACGTTTCCACATAAGATGCCCTCTAGAGATGGTGTTGATACTACCCCCGGGCACTATTTGGGGAATCACACTCTTATGGATAGTGCCCATCTTGGATGATGCTTTGGTTGGGTTGCTGTCATAGACTACATTGCCACAGCTCCTGGAGATGATGCCTCCAGTGGGCTCCCAGTATCACATTGTCAACACACAGCTGTTTTATATACACCACGCGCCTGCTCCTGAGGAAGTGGATTAGATCCACGAAACGCGTTGAAATTTTTGGATGTCATGTTAAATCAATCATGTTTTTACAAGTTCCTACATATGAATTTTTTGCTATTATGCCATTTTTTATCTAAATTATGATCCATGTAGATTAGAGAGCCTACAGGTTACATACTCATGTAACTATTCACGGTTGTACTGTGACATGATGCAATACGTATGTGTATATATATGATTTTTCAATGGGAGGCCAACCATTTTTATCATGTATTACTGTATTGTATTTTGACACACAGATATATATGAATTAATAAATACATTTTATTTTGACCATTTTACCCAGTCGCAGCCACGTGCTTCATTCAAAGTCCCACCCTCTTTAGTTGCAAAGGTGAGACAAACCATTTAACACTGACAGGGCTGCTTACAATGGTCACTTTTTATTCATTTATGTAAAATGTTTTCGCAAAAAAAAAGTTTGCTGTAAATTCTTATAAAGTATTAGCTGGAGACCAGCTGCATTTACTGTATGTAAATCTTCTAGTACTTCTAACACTCCCTTCTCCCCAGACTGACAATGTTGCTGTCTAAATCTACCCCCCATGCTCCTTCATCCACAGTGGTGTCTGCTCCTCCCTTCCCACCTCAAACACTTACCCAACACCACTCCAGCACTGTCCCCGCTGGCAGCCCAGCTCTCTTCCTGCATGGGCTTTACGGACAGCATCGGAAGCCACTGGCTGCTGCTGTCAGTCAAAACTTGTTACGAGGGAGTGGGGGGCAGGGACAAGCCATGCTATATGTGTCTATGGATGCACACAGCCTGGCTGAGGAACAAGCTCGCAGGTGTGCCTCCACAAGAAGACGCTTCCTATGGTGGCACACCAAGAAAAGGGGTAGGTAGCCAAGAGTACCGCCGGGGGACCCCAGAAGAGAAGGTTTAGAGAAGGGAAGTATAACCTGTTTGTAAAGCTTCTTTTTTTTTTTTTTTTTAAACAATCACTTTAATCTGGGTATACACATTATCAAAATTTAGCCCCATAAGTTGTCTGCAAAACAAGATGAGCCATCCAGTAAGATCTTGTTCACATGGGTGTACTTAAAGTGGACATAAACCCGATGAATGAAATTTGAGCTGGGCACATATCTGTAGTGTTTTCTGATCTCTCTTCAAAGCACTATGTTCCGTAGATGTCTCCTGCTGTTCTTCCGTTATCAGCCTGACAAGTTCCATGTCACATATCATAAAAGCAGCCGGAGTTTTGTGTTGGGGAGGATGCTATAAATAGATTAGCAGAGCCCTGAACGATTCAAGGGACAGAGCTGAAAGTCTCTACCTATGAGGAGAGGGGGTGTGTGCCTTTCCTCCAATCAGCTGTATGCCCAGATTTCACTACAGTGCTAACCAGGAAAAGAAAATCTCCCAACACGATTTGCACTTTCTAAACAGTATATAAAGCTGAAGACAGCAGATATACATGTAATACTTATGTAGGGAGATTTGTTTCATCTCTGTGTATCACCTGAGGCTGTTCACTATATTGGGTATATGTGAGGGTTTATATCCACTTAAAAGTGTTTGTTTTTTTTTTTGTTTTTTTGCGTAACAAAGGATCCTGTTCCCTTAAAGCGGAGTTCCGCCAAATAATTTTTTTTAAAGGTCAGCAGCTACAAATACTGCAGCTGCTGACTTTTAAAATATGGACACTTACCTGTCCAGGGCGCCCGCAATGTCCTCACCCAAAGCCGATCTGTCCCTCGGCTCTCGGGTGGAGGCACCACCATCTTCAGTAAGGGAATCAGGAAGTGGAGCCTGCGGTGATCTATGCCCGGAAGTGGGAGCAAATACCTGTCTTATGGGGGGGGGGAATCCGATCAGCGCAAGTTCCATTTTTGGGTGGAACTCCGCTTTAAAGCATGTTTTACAGCACACTGCTTGTGCTGTGTAATTATGCCCCCCGTATAGCCTAAAAACCCTGGCTGATCCTGCCAGGCTATACCCTCCCCCGTGTAAACTGACCACAGTTTATCATGACTGCTAAGCCCTGACATTGTGGTCAGTTGACGTGCTTGTCATCCTCCCCCCCGCCTGTCTATTTGTGTCAGTGCCTGCCCCCCCTCCCCTCCTGCTGCTATTATAACTACCATAAAAACCTTCCATCCCCTTTAACATAACGATATATGTGTCTGCGTTATATATATATATATATATATATATATATATATATATATATATATATAAAAAAAAAGCTGCCGATTTGTACCGCATATTAGAGCGTCTCCCGGCGCTCACGTGACTTTTCGGCGCTCTCTCCTCCCCAGTTGACGTCAGGGGCAGTGCTCGGCCTCGCCAGCTGGAGCTGTCTGCCGGGCCTGGGAGAAAACCGAGGAGTCATCTGAGCGCCGGGAAACTCTCTGATATAGGTACAAATGGGCAGCTTTTTTTTTTTTTTTTACATAACAGGCACAGGGACACATTGTTATGTTACATAGGGGACGGGAGGTTTTTATCATATTGGCTAAACAACCACTTTAAGTGTATGCAAAGGGCACATTTGCCCACACAGGGAGAAACAGGTTTTCTGTGCATCCTTGTGTGCAGACAGTCCTATTCATGTAAATTAGAATGAAGCAGCTGCACGGACACAACCCTCTGCTCCCAATTTGTCATCCATGCAGGACCCACATGGCTGTCAAATTGGGAGCTGTATTCATGCAGCCATTGCTTTCCAATAGACATGAAGGGGACTGCCTGCACAGAACATGCAGGCAACCACAGCCCTTGCACAGGTGTAAACTTAAAGTGGACGTAAATCCTCACATATACCCAGTGAAGTGAACAGCCTCAGATGATACACAGAGATGAAACAAACCCGCCTACATACGTTTTACATGTACATCTCATATCTTAAGCTTTTGTACACTGGTTTATAAAGTGCACATCATTTGTTTCCTCATTCAGTAGTGGGAGGGGAGTCTGGGCTTACACTGTGTGTGAGCTGTCTGCAGGAAAGGCACACACAGCCCTTTCCACATAGGCAGAGGAACTAAGAAACTTGCAGATCTGTACTGTGAAAAGACAAGCTCTCTGCTTATCCATCTCTAAGCACCCTCCCTGACACAAATTGCCAGCTACTTTTATCGCCTGTGTCTGAGAACTTGTCAATGTTATTATGCTGATCAGAGGAACAGAGCAGCAGAAGATACAGGGCTCAGAGTTTTGGAGAGAGATAAGTAAGATAAGTAAACACTACAGATATATGTGCCCAGATCAGATTTCATGAATGGGGTTTTCAACCACTAAGTACAGCCGTGTGAATGAGGCCTAACACTGCACAGAAAGAATGAGAATCACTTGCAGAGTTCACTACCCTAGACTCAGACTCTCATAAAAGCATTGATTTACAGAAAATGGAAAGTGCCATTGTTTTAGGATGGGGATAACAACCCTCTGTTTGTGTTGGCTTTTTAATAATCATTAAAAACACAGGAAGAAAAACTAAGAACATTGCAAGAACAAGAAACAAAGAAGCTACAGCGACTGGAAGCAGAGCACAGCATGGAGGCTGAGCAGTGGAAGGAGCGCCTGAGGCTTAGTAAAGAGGTATCTCTAGACTTTGTAAATCCAGTGCCTATTTATGTGAAATGGAGGAATGAAAAAGTGGTGGTGCTGTGTTTCACAGACATTCTTATATTTAGTTTCATGAATGCTGGATTTAACCTTTTGTGCTGTGTCACCCAAACGTGTGTTGGAACGTGTTACTTTAAGGCAGCCTATTTCAACAAACTCCAGTGTAAGAAAAAAAGTGTACATAACCTCTTTGCAACCCAGTGCAAAGACTCTGAACAAAAAAAAGTCAGGACTCCCCAGACAGGCATAACCCCTCCCAGCTCAGCATCAGTTTTGCAGCAAGCAATGAACAGACAAGAGGGGAAGGTTCCTGTGTCTTGTGATGTATTGCACTTCAAGAAAAGAATGTTAATGGTAAACATGTTTCATTTATTCATAAATGATTTAAAAGGTTGACAGAAATAGTGGAATCAACTTCATACCAGGATATAGAAACTTTACAAGAAGACCTCAATAAAATAAAGGGGGTGAGCAACTACATGGCAAATGAGGTTTACTGTTGAAAAATGTAAAGTAGTGCACTTCAGGGCTAAAATTATGATTGCAAGTTACTTGCTAGGGGGAGAACTTTTGGGGAATCCAGGATGAAAAAGGATCTGGGGGTTCTGATAGATCACAGGCTCAGCAATGGCATGCAATGCTAAGCTGCAGCAAGCAGATTAGCATGCATAAAAAGGGTATTTACTCAAGAGATAAAAATAAAATTCTACCACTTTTCAAAACTCTGGTTCGTCCGCATCTTGAGAAGGCCATCCAGCTCTAGGCACCAGTCCTCAGGAAGGATGTGCTGGGACTGGTGCTTGGTGAGAGAACCAGAGAAGGGCAACAAAGCTAATAAAAGGGACTGAAGGCCCTCAGTTATGAGGAATGACTACTGTACAAGCATTTATTTATTTATTTCAGGTACTTATAGAGCGCCGTCAATTTACGTAGCGCTTTACATATACATTCACATCAGTCCCTACACCCTCAAGGAGCTTACAATCTAAGCATTAAATGTATTCTCCCTGGAGAAGAGATGCTGGAGATAGGATTGCGATATACAATACAAATAACTCAATGGGGATTCTAGCATAGGGAAAAAAGTATTCAACTTCAGGTAGCTTAACCACTTAAATTCCAGCAACATACCTGTAGGGGGTTCTTTAATGTCACAGTGGTAAGGATGTGTCACTCCCTTCCACAATCAGTGGTGTCAGCGAGACGTGTCGATAGTTTAAATAAATCTTAGATGGGAAATTTAACGAACATAATATACAGTGATATGGGAATTGGTATTGACAAACAAACCCACACAGGTTGGATGGACTGGTGTCTTTAGTCAACCTCACCAACTCTGATGCCTAAAATGCTAATTTCTTAATCACGCATTGCAGGACACAGCGTGTTATTACTTGGGGTGTCCCAAAGCACTGAACATGAGGGGTGGGCAATAGCAACATGGCCCCCATTGCCCAAAACCAGAATAAGTAAAAATCCTTTGTAAAGCATCTGCAAGACCTTTTTAATCTAAAAAACTCTTTATTCGATATAAAGAAGATATACAAAGGGTAGGAGCATGACAAACACCTATGAAAAGTTTTACATTGAACCGTTGTCCTATAGCCAGAGGCTTTCAGAATATCTAAACAAATAAAACAGATTTTGAAAAAGAAAAAATGGGGAGCGCCATAGATACATGTTCTAATAATTAGGACATAATACCATTAGGTAGAAACAACCTTATGCAAACTAGTAACCCTCATTCAGTTGCTGGTTCTTCCTCCAATGATGTAGATGCCAGGTATCTGCAAGACCTTTTGCCAAAAACTGCCTTCCACAGATTTATGGACATACACCTGGGTAAAGCTTAGTAAACATTTGAACACATAGCCAGGTAGCAGCCTTAGCATTACAAACAGAATCGTGATATAAAATAGCCCTCAAATCACTGGCACACCTAGTGGAATGGGCATTGACCAGGAAAGGAGGAATCTTGATATTATAGGCCTGAGAAATGAGCTGACGACTCCTAGAAATAATGGATCAAGAAGCAGCCTTATCTTAGCAAATGCCTTCAGGTAGAGGAAACAGAGACTGTCAAAACAAAGCTATAGACTTCATATAATTTAGAACATCTCAAACCACATCCAAAGAGTGGAGCAATGTCCCCCCCCCAGAAGATCAAGGCCTCAACGCCACCTTAACCTGGTAAAGAATCAGAAGAGCTTTCTTGCAGGGGAGAGCAGCCAGTCCCAAGACTCTATGAACCAAAGTAATGGCAGCCAGAAAGACAACTTTGCACACAAGGAGGAACAAAGTGTTCTCTTGGATAGGGTCAGACAATACTGTAAAAGGGACAACATCAAATTAAGGTCCCACGGAGACAAAAGGGCCGCACAGGCAGAATAGTATTTATGACACCCTGCACAAAGGCTTTTCACTAGGAATGAGATACAATAGAGTCTCTGAAACGGAATGACCAAGGACAAAGTTGGGGATTGAACTTGCAAGCCTCATACCAGGCGAAATAAGCTTTCTATGAACAATAGTACACCTTCTTGGAGGTTGTCTAGCCCCGAGAAGGGTAGAAATTACAGTCAGAAACACCCATGTCCCTCAGGAAGTGGGCTTCAACAACAATGCTGTTAAAACCAGAGATTGTAAAGCAAGATGGGAGATTGGACTCTGCGACAAAGAGTCTGGCAATCTGGGAGGACTCACAGATCTTCTGCGAAGAGATTTATGATGTCCGCATACCACGTTCTTTTTGCCCAATCAGGTGTGATTAGAATCACTGGAATGTCTACCACCATTATTCCGTGCAACAGGCAATGAAAAAGCTGCAGTGGGGGAAAGGCATATAATGGTGAAACAGATTCCAAGATATCACCAGGGCATCCACTCTAAACACCTGACAATCCTGAGGAGATCCACATCTAGCTTCCCCCACAAATCTCAGCAAAACACCAGAGTGGCCCACTGTTGACCGCTGAGAAAGTCTACTTTCCAATTTTCCACCTGGGAAAGGTACAGTTGGGAAGGCCAGAATGTAAAGTTCTGCTCAAGACATAAAATTTGAGGTTTAGGCATAAAAAAAAAAAAAAAAAAAATCAATACAGAACAGATTACTAGAACACAACCATGGTTATACCAAACAAGTACATATACAGTGTATCCCAGTACAAAGATCTGGTAAGGCATTGGTAAAGAGAAAAATGTCCCAACAAGGCATAGACACTCCAATTACCTGGTCATGTGGAGAGGGGACAGACCAACCAAGATTCTCTGCTTACAAGAAGCATTATATCTGCCAGGCGAATGGGCCCAATGAACAGTGAAACCAAGGAGGGAGAGAGAACATGAGCAGTGAGGTTAGTAGGGAGAAAGTAGATAAACCCATAGTGGTAGCGGGTCTCGCGCTGCAGGAAGAACTCGGGGGAAACTCCGGTAGTTGACATGTATAACTAAAAGAGTGATCAAATCGCTTTAAGTGTACCAGAAAACTAGCCCATAGCAAAATAGTCAGTGGGGGTCAACCACAAAAGGCACGAAATTGAAGAAAGTTCATCTTTAAAAAATAAATAAATGCACTTTTTTTGCATTAATAAACAAAAAAAAAAGGTGCATTTTTTTTTTTTTTTTTTAGGAGCCTGGAAAGCATTGCACTAGCAATCAGCAGATCACTGATGCCATGTAGGTTTCCTGCAGGCTGTCAGTGTGAGCTGTTTTGCCTGTACATCATATGGGAAGGCAGTTTCACAGACAGGAAGAAACAATGAACTACCATGGTGCTCAACAGCTGCAATGGATGTCGGTACTTGTTGATTCAGTCGCAGAACTCTGAGTGAATGATGCGGCCATGTGGACAGAGCCCCGCATGGCCACACTCTTCACAGGGAACCTCTCTTCATACTGCTGTCACACACAGGGCTCAGATCGCCGAACCACTGCAGGAGCATGAACATGTTACATCCTAAAAACAGGTGGAACGTGTAACATGTTCCCAAAGCTGAACTTATCTTTTAAACATTATCCAGGCGAGCCAAACTGATGTAAATTTTTCATAAGTGTCATTATGGACAGCCACCAGCTCCCCCATGCCCATGATGTTATTAGAGTCTCAAGCCATTCAGGGAACAAAGGCGCGACAGTGGATTTCCAGTGTTTAGATATTAGTTGTGTAACTGCGAAAATAAAATAACTGAAGAGAAGTCTTTGTGTGAAATAACGATTGAGGCAGGAGGGTAAGGAGAGCCAATTCAGAGGAGTTGGGAACTGATGATTGAGCATACAAATTACAGAAGTCTACTTCTTTTTGAGCTGCGTGACTTCTTGTCCTTCCATGATGGCTGGTGTATGCCAGGATATTGCTCGACTGCACAATGGTAGGGAGACCTTTTAAAGTGGATGTAAACCCGATTCATGAAATTTGAGCTGGGCACATCTATCTGCAGTGTTTTGTGATCTCTCTTCAAAGCACTTAGTCTCTCTGTCCTACCCCATCCCTCTGTTATCAACCTGATAACTTTTGACAAGCTCTCCAAGGCATGGAGATAGAGATCTGTGTGTCGGAGGAGGTTACTCCTCTAGCAAGCTAAATTCATAGACACGCTCTGCACGTGTGGGGAGGGAGTGTGTGCCTTTCCTTCAAACCGGCTTTCTCAGTGTCCAGCAACGATCTCCTCCTACAGATGAATGAGAAAGCAAAAAATCTAACAGGGCATACACTTTCTAAACACTAGGTAAAAGGTGAAGACAGCAGATATACATGTAAAACTTATATAGGGGGATTGGTTTTATCTCTGTATCATCTGAGGCTGTTCACGTCATATGTGAGGGTTTACATCCACTTTAAGGCAGACATACAGTGGGGCAAAAAAGTATTTAGTCAGCCACCATTTGTGCAAGTTCTCCCACTTAAAAAGGTGAGAGAGGCCTGTAATTGTCATCATAGGTATACCTCAACTATGAGAGACAAAATGTGGAAACAAATCCAGACAATCACATTGTCTGATTTTTGAAAGAATTTATTTGCAAATTATTGTGGAAAATAAAGTATTTGGTCAATATCAAAAGTTCATCTCAATACTTTGTTATATATCCTTTGTTGGCAATGACAGTGGTCAAACGTTTTCTGTAAGTCTTCACAAGGTTGTCACACACTGTTGCTGGTATGTTGGCCCATTCCTCCATGCAGATCTCCTCTAGAGCAGTGATGTTTTGGGGCTGTCGCCGGGCAACACGGACTTTCAACTCCCTCCAAAGGTTTTCTATGGGGTTGAGATCTGGAGACTGGCTAGGCCAGTCTCCAGATCTTTCTTTCATGTACATGGATCAGTCGTCCTGTTCCCTTTGCAGAGAAACAGCCCCAAAAGCATGATGTTGCCGCCCCCATGCTTCACAGTAGGTATGGTGTTCTTTGGTTGCAACTCAGCATTCTCTCTCTCCTCCAAACACGACGAGTTGTGTTTCTACCAAACAGTTCTACTTTGGTTTCATCTGACCATATGACATTCTTCCAATCATCTTCTGGATCATCCAAATGCTCTCTAGCAAACTTCAGACGGGCCCTGACATGTATTGGCTTAAGCAGGGGGACACGTCTGGCATTGCAGGATCTGAGTCCCTGGCGGCGTAGTGTGTTACTGATGGTAGCCTTTGTTACGTTGATCCCAGGTCAATCACTAGGTCCTCCCGTGTGGTTCTGGGATTTTTGCTCACCGTTCTCGTGATCACTTTGGCCCCACGGGCTGAGATCTTGCGTGGAGCCCCAGATCGAGGGAGATTATCAGTGGTCTTATATGTCTTCCATTTTCTAATTATTGCTCCCACAGTTGATTTCTTCACACCAAGCTGCTTGCCTATTGCAGATTCAGTCTTCCCAGCCTGGTGCAGGTCTACAATTTTGTTTCTGGTGTCCTTCGACAGCTCTTTGGTCTTCACCATGGTGGAGTTTGGAGTGTGACCGTTTGAGGTTGTGGACAAATTCTTTCAAAAATCATACAATGTGATTGTCTGGATTTGTTTCCACATTTTGTCTCTCATAGTGGAGGTATACCTATGATGACAATTACAGGCCTCTCTCATCTTTTTAAGTAGGAGAACTTGCACAATTGGTGGCTGACAAAATACTTTTTTGCCCCACTGTACCAGTGTATGAGAGTTAGCCGAATCATTCAAAGCTCTAGGAAGTTGATCAGCAATCTCTGCTCATTTGACAACCACATTCCCTGCACAAAAAGGTTCTCTATAAAAACTCCAAAGCACAACAGGCTGGTATCTGGTCAACAACTGTCTAGCATTTGTGTGGAAATCCACCATTTCAGAGCTGTCCTGTCTTGGGAGTAAAATGAGTTGTTGGATCCCAGGTCTTGAGGTTTGTCCCATACTTGGGGATTTTGAGTTGTAGCGTATAGGCGTGAAACTGGACATATAGCTGCAGCACAGGCGGCAACCATCTTTCCAAGCTGCTCTATGCAGACCCGAATCAAATGACTTTTCAACAACCTCAGAGACTCCACCTGGGATCAAAAGGGACGGTATTTATGTTCTGCAGAAGCCGCACATTTGCCTGTGCCATGTCTTGGACTAAGCCAAAATACTCCAGGTGTTGCATCGGAATCAGAGCAGACTGATAAGGTTTAGCACTTGCACTGTCTGTGATGGACATTTGAAGTCAAGGTCTGAGCTGCTCACTCTCTGAGAGGTAGGTCATCCAGATACCCCACAATGGGATTATCCAGAGTCCTCAACAAACCTAGAACTGGAGCCAACATCTTGGTAAACACACTGGGAGCTGTGGAAAGACAAAAATGGCAACGCCACAAACAGTTAATGTAGAAACTGTTGGTGAGGCTGTAAAATCCAGATGTGCAGGTAGGTATCTTCCTGATGTCCAAGTAAATAAAACCCACTGGTGAAGCAAAGCAATCACTGACCAGGTAGATTAGAGCCTGAATTTCCATACCCTTAGAAATTTGGCAAGATCCTTGAGGTCCAGAATAGGCCAGATGTCTCCTTATTAGCATGGGAACTGCAAACAAGTTGGTATAGAAGCCAAGGGATCTCCTTCTGGCACGTGTGTAATGACTCGAAGACAGGAGCCTTTCCAGAGCAGCAAGGAAAACAGATGATTTTTGTGGTACTGAAGGGATTATTGAGCACATAAAGCAACAAAACACAAAAGTTTGTAACCTCTGGACATCACACTGCAGACCCAGTTCTCCATGAGTGACTCCAGACCCCGTAGACTTGGGGTTACAAAACTGGAACATAGGCTTATGCTTAAAGCCCAAGGCTTGCTGCTGACAAAAGAAAAACACTTCTTGGATTCCAAAAGGTGGCATCAGTTCATCACCTGTCTCCTTCTTTAGGGCCAAGAGCATGCTTCTACCCAGTCACCTTCTGAATTAAGGCATCCGGGATGTTCCAAACAAGGGCTTGCCCTCAATCAAGCGCACGTGTCCAACCACCCAGAAAGTCCTAAGATAGTGCATGCTACAGTCCAGTCCCTCCCTTTTAAACACCACTGTGTCGGCATAGCACTCCACCACACAATACCAGATGCCTCACACACATTAGGGTAAATGGTTCCACATGAGAGTCCACTGCTTCCTCTTAGCAACCAATATTGTGATTGTGCACTCTCCCCCAGGGATGCCAACACTCATCAGAAGGATGGACAGTATAACCAAGTATTTATGAATCTGATGACACCCTGTAATATATTTGATTAGGAAAGGGTGTAATTTTTAGTGTAATACTGCCCCCTCCCCCCATTTGATTTTGGAGTTTGTCTATGGAACCGTTATTACACAAGATTGGTTGACGTAAGGACTTCCCCATCTGGTTTCAGTTCTGTATTTTTTTCTGACTTTCAAAGAACTAGGTATATCCGTTGTTGTTTTCCTTTTATAATAATCTTTATATGAGCACACCTTGTCACTGGAGTTATACAAGACCCTATAACCAAGGTCAAGCTTTTTTTTTACTTCATGTATGTCCTCTTTTTTAGAAGCTGGACAGCGAGTTAGCCTGCAGACAGCATCAGATTGCAGACACTGGAAAGCAGCTGCACAAGGATCACGACAAACGCTTTTCCTGGTTTTCACCTTCTTGACAGCCATGGGTGAAGAGAGACATCATAAAAACACTCATAAAATTCCCCTTAAGGCAAATGCCTGTGTGGCCATCATAAATACACACACTGGAGTTTGACTGACAACCTTTTTATTTTCCTTTTTTATCTATTAGGTACATATATGGGTGTAATAAAAATGTAAAATGTCACATAAATACATTATTTACAGACATATTCTGCTATAGTGCAGATACTGACAGAAGAATAAAAAAAATCATTTATCACATTCATTGGTGTTTGTGTGATGATTCCCTAGGCCTAGGGTGTCAATGAGATTGTACATTCCTTCATTCTGATCAGTCTCCTTGCATTATCAACACATCAGAGAGATCTTCAACTTCCTGTAGTTTTAAAGTCTATAAAAAACAAGAAACAATGACATTTATGCATAAAATACTGGATGAATGAACTTGGTTCCACATGGAAACTCCCATTTTCTGTTTTTACTTTGCATTGAGGTGAAACAGGGAGAAGTATCAGTACATGCACACCACCAAACTGAGAAGCTTACCTGAAGATAACCTCTACCTGTACGTACACAGTAGGGGTGTGGAATTTAATCTATGCATCGCGATTCAGGTGTCATCGATGCATGCGATCCGAAAAATCTATGTCGGGTGACGTCATCCCGACTTGCCCCGCCCCTCCCGGAAGAGCACTCCGAGCGTGTCTGTCAACATAACTTTTGTAATAAATGCAGAGTTATAATCCATTAAGTGGCCACCACTGTATGTGTTTTTAAAATATATGCAGCTTCATACCTCATTTCTTAGTGTGTGTATACCTGTATATGCCGCTCATGTGACTGCCAAGTCCGGCCCGCCTCTCAAGTCTCTCCTGATCTGATAGCGACAGTCGGTGGGCGGGGCTGAGAACTCCCACTGACGTCAGGAGAGACGTGAGAGGAGAGAGGTGGGCCGGACCGGGCAGTCACATGAGCGACATATACAGTTATACACACACACTAAGAAATGAGGTATGAAGCTGCATATATTTTAAAATGCACATACAGCGGTGGGCACTTAATGGATTATAACATTACCACACAGGTATTTTAACAGCAGTATGTAGAGTACAAATGTGTTTGTACTCCTACTTACACTGGTTCCTACACGTGCTCTGTGCTGACATTTCCCCGGCTTCCCCCAATTGCACATTCCACTGTGTTAACTTCCAGTGTGCTGGAAGGTGCAAACGGGGGAGCCCAGAGAAATGTCAGCACAGAGACAGTACAGGGAACTTCACAGGGCTGTTTGTCAGTTGTGGATTCTAATCCCTCCTGACCTCCCAGCAGCCGTGTGTGTGAATGCCTGTACCCTGTAGTGCACCGGATTAGTGCACTCCACAAAGCAGAGTTCCACCCGTTTTTTAGTTTATTAAAAGTCAGCAGATAAAAAAAAGTTTAGCTGCTGACTTTTAACAGACACTCACC
The DNA here is from genome assembly GCF_042186555.1 of Aquarana catesbeiana. Lineage (NCBI taxonomy): Eukaryota > Metazoa > Chordata > Amphibia > Anura > Ranidae > Aquarana > Aquarana catesbeiana. Next base: position 598,954,570 of record NC_133326.1, on the reverse strand, counting down.
TGTCCCACGTTCCATCGATGCGGCCGCACGGAGCCTCGCTCCTCTCCCCCTCCTCTCCGCCGTCATATCTACTGTGGGCAGTGACGCCCGGCCGTGACAGCTTACGGGCTTCCCGGCTGGGCGTGCACTGTGCTCTAACATTGGCCAGTCAATCTTCTGGGACCTGTGCTGTGTCCCAGAAAATTGCTGGCAGGGAGGGGCCGCCCAGGGCAAGAGGAGGAGCCACCCAGGTGGCTGGGACAGGAAGCCCCCCCCAAAAAATGACATGCCAAATGTGGCATGTCAGGGGGCGACGAGTGCTTAAAGCGTTAAAGCGGAAGTTCCACTTTTGGGTGGAACTCCCCTTTAAAGGAGTGAGGTTATTTTTAATTCAAAGAAAGAGTTAAAGTATATTTTTTGTTTATTATAAGTCAGCAGCTACAAAAAAAGGGCATCTTCTGACTTTTAATAAAAGACACTCACCTGTCCCACAATCCAGCGACGTGGCCACCCAAACCCTCCATTCTCTCCCCTGCCTGTCCAGGGCTCTGGCAATACTACTGTGGGCATCCGGCTGTGACAGCTTGCAGCTTCACAGCCGGGTGCACATGTCTCACTGCGCTGTCCTGCATAGCCGGGCAATCTTTTGGGATGTGTCCCAGAAGATTGCAGGGAGGAAGGGCCGCCTAGGGCAGCCCAAGCAGAAGTGGGAGCGCGTCAGTAATTGTGATGCACCGTGGAATCAAATTGAATCGTTAACCAGATAATCGTAATTGAATCGAATTGTGAGACCAGTGAAGATGCGCACCCCTAACGTACAGTGGCAATTAGCAGCTCTGGGTATGTTTAAAGCCACCTTAGGGCTGCTAATGCAACTTTATTTGTTGCCCAGCATTTTGTCAAAGTAAGTTCTAACCACTAAACTCAAGATTTAGGTCACGTGATTGAAACCTGGTAATTAGACAAGGTAAATATGATCAGTAACTGACACTGTATCTATGCCGCTGTCAGCGATATCTACTCATGAGATGGTTCTGCTACCGAACAATAGCAAAAATGTTGCTAACATTAGAACATTGATTGTATTCCAAAATTGTAGTCCTCCAAGACAGCCACCTTGTCAATCTCTAAAAGGGGTTAAATGGTACTTAAAGAGGTAGTAAGCCGCTGGAAAAAAAAAAAAAAAAAAAAAAAAAAAAACACCTGCAAGACAATAGCATAATGTGCATTGCATAGTAGCACATTATGAAATACTTGCCTTAGAACAAAGCTCCCGCAGCGCGCCTGGTCACCGCTGAGGGAGCCGACACGCTCCCTCGGCGTCTCTTCCAGGAACGTTGGCTCCGGTGCTGTGAGTGTGGCCGGAGCCACGATGACGTCACTCCCCGCGCAGGATACGCCGGACCTGCAGAGTGCATGTGCCGCTTATTATAGGCTTACCTGTAGGTAAAATTCACCAACCAGGCAATACAACCGCAAAAAAAAAAACAAAAAAAAAAACAAAAACACAACAACAAAATATAGGGATGTCTCTAAGGCTCGGTTCACGCTGGGGGCGGCACGACTTGCAGGTCGCCTCACCGAGGCGACCTGCACAAGACATCCACGGCAACTTGCAAAACGACTTCTGTATAGAAGTCTATGCAAGTCGCCCCAAAAGAAGTACAGGAACCTTTTTCTAAGTCGGAGCGACTTGCGTCGCTCCTATTAGAACGGTTCCATTGTACAGAACGGGAGGCGACTTGTCAGGCGACTAGGTCGCCCCTGTGTGAACCGGCACTAAGAGTGCCAGCAAGTCCACAAGTATATCCACATGAACAAATTGTGCTCACATTGTTATACAGCTAAGATAACTCATAGGTTAAACCTCGGGCATGAAATACGAACAAAGCTCTCTATAGGGTGTGCTTGTCTCAATCCAGAGCACTAAGGCCTGGTTCACATATATGCAAATTGGATGCGTTTTACACCGCATCCATTTTGCGTAACATGTGAGTGTGACTAGATTTCAATGGCAAATTTTAAAAGGGTCCTGTGCATTTTTTTGTCTTGTTCAGGTGTGAATTCAGGAAAAAAATTTGCACCTGTATCGGTGAACACAAACATACAGGACACCAGACTGCAAACCGCAGCCAGACCTGTGTAAACCCAGTCTGAGTGTAATTTCTGTCTATGGCTTCCTTTCTCTGCTATCAGCGTGAATCACTTCTGACAAGTTTTCCTGACACCAAGAGAAAAATAGTGACAGGGGAGCAAGCTCCAGCTGAGTGACAGCCTCATCTTTGTTCCTGTGTGCGGTGTGAAGGGGGAGTCTCTTCCCTCCAATCAGCTGTCAGAGCGGAGCTCTGCACAGTGTGACTTCATCTCTCCGCCCCCTTTTTTCTGACCTCTCAGACAAGCTTTAGATTTCTGTACTTTGGATATAGAGAAGACTTCAGAGAGACAAGTGCAACTCACGTAGGAGGATTTGTTTCATCTCTGTGTATCACCTGGGGATAATCCCTTCACTGGATATATGAGAGTTTAGAACCACTAAGAAAACAGCAATTCCAACATGAAGTAGATTGGTAATGAAAGGAATTGGTAACCAGTTGGGGTCTGTAGGTTTTTCCTCTGCGGAATATTCATCTGCAGGATGAATTCCAGGATGAATTCTGGAAAGACCAGAGGAATGTAATTCCATGAAAATTAAATGAATATAAAAAATACCTAATAAAAAACCTTTTAAAATTACACATTTCAGATTTCAGATTTAGGCCTCTTGCACACGATACTCCTGTTTGAGCATCAACCGTTACCAGACCTTTTCTTTTCTTTTGTATGTGTTTGCGCAAATTTTCACGCATATGCATTTGCGCAATTTCACATGTGCAAAAACGTATTCTCGCGTTTTCGCTATGCACAGTATGTAAATGAGTATCTGCGCGTATGAGGCGTAAATTACTGACCAAAAACAGATTTTTCTACTAAAGAATGCACGGTGCTTGTTGTCGCACCTGTGTGCATAGACACATTACAATTAATGGGCTGCATTTTAGCTCAGTAAAAAAAAAAAAAAATAAAGCTGTACTGAGCTTTAAGTTGCAGTGTGCAAGAAGCCTCAGACCCCTTCACTTATGCCTCGTTTCCACTGAGCGGATCGGTTTGGTACGGTACGGTGCGCTATTTTGGGTGTTTCCATTATGAAACCGACCCATACAACTGAACCGTACCGCTCCATTCAGGGTCCTGCTTCAGACGTGGGGCCATAGAAAATGGAACGGTTCGGTTAGGGCGGAGCTACAATACATTCCACTGATTGGCTGACAGAAAACCCTCTGCTGTGCTATACTGAGGCATTTTTTCTAAACCCTGTATGGCCCCTTGTGGTCCCACTTGCAGTGGAAACGCTCACCAGAATAGACCGGACCATTCTAGGCCATTCAAACTGTACCAACCCAAATCGATCCGCTCAGTGGAAACGAGGCATTACATGTTAACAAATCTAGGCAAGCGTTTTAATGATAGGGGGTTAACCATGAATTCAACTGATACATTTAGAAGCGATTTCACCTTGTTTAACAGAAATATTGTCATCAATTGCTGAAGATATTCTGAGTGCACAGATTGGATGGTAACTAATACTTCTCATTACAAATCCCCTTCATGATGGAGGTGCCATTTTCATAAGCCTGTCTGCCATGTTACATGTTATCCATATTTATTTGTTAACAAATGAAGAGGTGAGCACTATTTGTTAATGTAAATATACCAGTGGAATTACTGGCACTCTCATGTGACATTATTTCTTTTTGGATTTCTTGCCCCAACTATTAAATCCATCTGGTGGAGTCGCGACATCAATGCTTACATTTCAAATAGCACCATTGGTGGCAGTTGTTGAGTTATCACATGAAACATATGGTGGCCTGTACACGTTGAAGTTTAGCAGCTGACTGAGTAGAACAGGTAAAAGGAAGAGCATTGCAAATCTCTATTCATTTGCTGAAATACAACCATAAACTGAATAAAAAGTAAATTGTACAAGATGCACCATCTGCAGGTCTTTTTTTCCAGAGCATTAAAAAAAATTTAATGAGCAACATGAAAACTGCAATCATGACTTCAGCAATGTTGATAGTTTCCTACTCAAGCAAGGCTGGCTATGTTTACTAACCTTCTCATTAGCTAGATGCAAGAGGCAGGCAAAAGCCAGTGGGACTGATAGATTCTGTGCCATTGAAGTGGGCAACCTGTTGATCAAGCAAGGTACATCAGTATAATAGATCAAGCAAACATTGTACACCATACTAAAGAAAAGATTGTTCTATACCTTTTGTGCAGTTCATTTGTGATGCTGCTGAAACTTCTCTCTTCCTTAATAGCTGCATCCTCAGGCATAGGATTTGGCTTAAATGAAATAAACAGACAAAGGTTTTAACATCTGCCTAAGCAAAGAATATTCTGGTCTTAAGAGACCCCCTCCAGAAATTAAAAGTCAGCAGCTACAAGTACTGTAGCTACTGACTTTTACTATTTGGGCACTTACCTGTCCAGGCATCCAGCTGTGTCTTCACCCAAGCCGATTGCTGAATCGTCTCTCGGGTGCTGGCATCGCCATCTGGACTAAGGGAAACCAGCAGTGAAGCGTTCACAGCCAGTTCCCTACTGCACAAGCGCAAATCGTGCTGCGCTCTGTGAAAGGGCCGGCTGCGAGGGGAAAGAGGAAAATCTGTCTCACTTTTCCACGGCAAACTCAGGCAAAAGTGAGAGCGGGTACCTGTCAAAACTAGGTACCGGCTACCCTAACACCCCCCTCTAAAAAGGTGCCAAATGTGGCAGCGGGGGCAGACAAACGGAGTTTCCCCTTTTGGGTGGAGTTCCGCTGTAAATAACTTATGGTCTTAATTAAACCTCGTTCATGAAACACACCAACTTTGTAGGAAGGAAAGGGTTTCAGATTATAGCAGGAGGACGAGAGTCAGTGAGGTGTAAGATGGGATTTCTCATAAGGGGTTTAAACCGTTAAAGCAGAAAAAAACACAAAAATGAATAGGATTTCTTTTTTAATCCATGATGTACACCACAAAAGATTAAAAAAAAAAAAAAAAAAAAAAAAAGTGCAGTATTGCAAAATAGGACCTTTCAAAAAAGGAAGCCAACTAATCTCTCCTAATCACAAGATAAGCAGCTCCTGAGCAGAAGACCCGAGAATCTCACTGTTGAGCAGAGTCTGCTCTGCATAAGCGAAGCGGACTCAGACCAGCCATCCGCCTGCTCAGCGAACAGATTGTCCACTGAGCAGGCAGACTGAACCTGCCCTGTGTGGAAGGGGCCTTAAACTGAAAGGATTGATGCACTGCTGTAGCTAAAAATAAGGCTTTTTGCAGCACATATTTCCTCATTTTAAATAATTGAAAATTAACATTTGAAAATTCTAACCACCAGAGTTTAGGACCAGCTTGTATTTACATGAAAGTGATAACAAATTATTGGCAAGAGCATATCCTACAGCCAGTTCTAACCTATATCTGAAAAGTAAAATACTGCCCATCAATCCTAAAGTAATCCTAAGGTTTAGCAAGTGACTGACCACTATGAGAAAGTACAATGTAAATGTGTCGCTTCACTATCAATGGATTAGACTGTATTTTAAAGTGGTAGTAAAGTCTCTAACTTGTACCTACAGGTAAGCTTATAATAAAAGTATACCGGTAGGTTTGAATATCTCCTAAACTTGCACTGTTTAGGATATATTCACACTACACGCAGCAAGTGATGTCATCGGTCCATGTGCTCTGAAGGGACGGCATACTCGTGTCATCGCGGCTTGGCCAAATCAAGCAGCTGGAACACGCAAACCTGGAAGGAAGCCTGGGTGAAGATGGAAGCCCTGTCAGCGGGCGGGGGCTTCCTGCTAAGGTAAGTATTTGATAATGTGCTAGTATGCGATGTGTACTAGGACATTATGTCATTGTCTTGCAGTTTTTTAACGGCTGTGGTTTACTACCTCTTTAAATTACTGTCTATAGCAGAGGTTAAACAAAGTACAAGTCAAAGTTGTTTGTAATAAGCAATGGCCATAATCTAAATCTTTGTAAACCAATAGACATGTTCCCATTTTTATGTTTTCTACGCAACATTTAATGTTGCCTATGAAACATCAACTTACCTCATCTGCTTTTTCTGAGGTATTTGCCAGCAGCCCCCACATGCTCATTTTGAGATGCTTCATGTCCATCTTTTTGGCTGTTTTGGCATAGTTTATCTCTACTTTGTTCACCTGCATGGAAAGGAAAAACATTTTGTGCTCTTTAGACATATGCATACTGTAAGATTCCACTAACAAACTGTTGGTCTTACAAGCCTTGTGTGATCGTCATTGATAGATGCAAAGAACAGAAGTCATGGTGATGAGTAACTTAAAACGTAAGAGGGGAAAAGGCAGTTTTAGTAGAGAAATGACTGTGGGTGCAGGAGGTGCTCTTGGCCAGGCAGTGGTTGCTCCAAAATATCTTCCTTCAACATGAAGAGTTCTTGAATTTTTGAACTGGATGGTACTCAAAAGCCTTCAGTGCCACAATTCATGTTTCCAGTTGTGGATCTGCACTTGACAGCTCTACAGCTCTTAGAATATGTGGAGATGTGACAGGCAGACATGTCAAAGGGCTCATGCACACAAGACTTTTTTTTTTTTTAAACTCTCCTAGAAGCCAGCAACATTTTTGCTGAAAAAACACTGGACGCTTCTAAACGCGTCTAACGCTTTTACAAGCGTTTAGACGAGTTTACAGGCATCAAGCGCTTGGGCATTAATTAATTTCATTGGCCAGAATAAAGCATTTATTTAGAAGTGTTTTTTCTGCCTAAATTCTGCTGCTCCTGGACACACTGGCAGAGGGTTTTTTCTTCCTGCCTCTAAATGCTGCTAAAAGTCTGTGTGCGCATGGACACAAATGCTAACCATGCATGGGAGTTTAGGAGGCAGGGAAAAAAAAAAAGAAGTAGTAGAAGCCAGACACCCCTAGAACCAGCTTCAAAAACATCCTACGTGCATGAGGGCCCAACTCCCAGGGAGGTGTCGCTGATATCCACTTTTACTCAAATAAAAAAAAAAAAAAAAAGTAAATCCAACATTTCACATACCCGATATGTGCCTACTGTACCATGTACTTCTATGAAAACATATCCTGTTCTCTTTGTACTGTTTTCTTTGTATGAAATCCCTGGGCTTTCCTATTAAAAACTGACCACACTGGGCAAGAGAGCACAGCATGGTCAGTTCTCTAGCTGTGCTCGGAACGCAGCCTTTTCTGCAATGATTAGACTTGTCCTGACACGCCCCCTCTTCACAACCTTTCACTGGGAACTTCAGTGTACTGTTGCTTCCCCTCCCCTCAGCTCTTATGCAGCTGAGAACAGAGGGAATTTGATCACTTAGAAAAAAAAATTGTATTTTTTTTTTTTTTTTTTACATGTACACACAAATGTTTTGCCTTTCATTTCTATGTTAAACTGAATGGGCTGTTTTTCTATGTGAGAGTATACAATCACTTTATGTTAGTGCACTGCTTACCTTCTGTGGTTCTGCGATTAAAGTGTGTTCCCCATCAAAGCCTACCCTCTTCTCATCTATTCCATGCTGTATGGGAAATTCTGTATATTCATCTGCGGCTCCCGCAAAAGGGCCATCATCATCGTCACTGTCTTCAAGCTACAAAATGAGGTTAAAAAAAATAAAATTAAGAAAAAACTGCTATCAAATGAATTCTGCTTAAGCAACAGTCCTCACCCGCAAGGCTGGACAGAAGTTTGAAGTGTCATTGGGATTGTTGTAGTCATATTCTCCAATTTCATCTTCCTGTTCAGGAACCGAGTTTCCAGGAGCCATTCTCTTGATCTGGAAGGAAGAAACACATTAACCTGCACTGATTAGGCTCAAGTGTAAAAAAAGAAGGAGTTAGTTGACACCTTACCCTGTCCACTGGTCTTAAGCTCATTCTTGCAATGTTGTCTGGATCATAGTGGAAATCAGCAGGCAAGGTCGTGGTTTTTTTCTTTTGGGTCTCAAGTGTGCTTTTTGCAAGTGTTGTAGCTGCCTATTTAAATATATGAGAACAAATTAAAAAGAGGGTTATTGTTTCAGTACAGTATTTTAGAAATACAAAACACTTTTGGCTATACCCGACTACTCTATATGCTCCCAACATATTTACAATAGGCTGAAACCCAGTGCTTTATGTTTTAGTGTGATTATATGCCGATAACACTTTTCAGCTTTTGCTGCTAATGGACACGATGACATTACAATGCTATTCAACTACTAAAAGACTGGAGTGTTCTGTTGCAGATATCCTATTAAGACATCCAATTATTTATTGATGGGGGGTGGACATGGAAAGCCGATTTCTACAGACTACACTCCAACTTGTGTTAGACTGGAAAATTTTACAGGATAAGGGGGCCACGGCATTTGTCAGTTTTGGTGTGTCCAAACCTCAAAACTGTCACAGGGAGGAAGTTTAGAGTACAGCAAAGCACAGCAGCCAATAAAACCATATACAGCACCCTGAAATAAAATGACTGAGAATGGTTTTCAGCTATAGACTGCTTCAATGGTGAATAACCACACATCTCTCTGCATATCTAGAAAACATCTACATGAAAGACCTATGGCAGGCCACATACTAAAACGTAAGCAGAACATTCACCTCAACAACAGAAATCTATCTCGTTTTCAAACAAGGTTTGCCACACTAAATATATTTGATCTTATTTACCGCTACTGGAACAAATGGGGAGCAGCTGTTCATAAAATCCAACCAAGCTTCACTGAAAAATAATCAGTTGCTATGGGTAGGTAGCTTACTACCTACAGATCTCATCTGGACCGCTGTGGTTATTTATGTTTTTTCTATTAACATAACCACCTCTGGGAAAGAAAAACATTTGAATAAACCTACTTTGGTCAACTGGCGAGGTTAGATTCTGATGGATTAGCCATTCCCTGACTCAACCCAACTCTGAGGCAGCAATTGTGAACTTGGGTCACTGTGGCAAAGCTTGTAACCTCCATTAATATAGAAGTAGTTCTGTCACATTTTCTCTTAAAGTGGTTAAGTAAAAAAAAAAGATTTAATGCCAGCCCCTCTCTTATAAATACCTAAATAGATGGTGTTCCCAGTTTGTGTAAAATGATGCCTGTTAATTACCTTATCTCAGAGCTTTTCTGGCAATTCATGTGACCACCGGCAGCTCTCCTCCTCTGATCTAATGGCTACAGCGGGGTGGGGGGGTGGGACAGCACAGCAGTCACATGACCTTCCCGGCTGATGTCAGAGGAGAATCTTGGCCACTCCTACCTTTGGAGGAGGTGAGTGGCAGAAGGTCACATGAACGGCCAGAAAAGCTCTGAGATAAGGTAATTACAGGCATCGTTTTACACAAACAGGTACACAGAGTGTAATGTCTTGATAAAAAAAAAAAAGAGAGGGGCTGGCAGTAATGTTTATTTAACTTTACTGCCAGCTACTAATAGCAGCAAGAGGAGAGGGGAGAGGCTGCTCTCACACAGGAGCCGACAGGCAGGAAGCGAGGGGGGGGAGAGGAGAGCAGCGGGGTGACGGAGGCACGTAAATTGACCATGGTAATCAGGGATCGGCAGCCATGATTATCGTGGTCAGTACAGAGAGGGGGACACAAAAAGTGGCAGGATCAGCCAGAGTTTTTATATTAAGCAACTTACCCTAGTTTTACAGAAGTGTGTTTCAAAATTAATGTCATCTTCAAAGTTCAGTTCAAACACTTTCTTTGCCTTCTTGATCTTCGGTTTGTCGCCAACACTCTCAACTGAAAGTTGAATAGATATAGATGAACAACAATGCTACAGCCCCAATGAATAAAGCTGGGTATACATATTCAGTTTTTTTTCTTGTTCAACCAGTGGGCTGAATGAAAAAAAATAAACAAAAACTGACAGTTCCCTGCATCAACATGATGTGTGATGCACGTATCTCTCCTGCTGAGATCTTGTGTTTTAACAAAGGGACTCTCGACCATTGGCTGCAAGCACTGATCAAATGATGGTTTTTCAGCAGGACAGTTAGAGAGAAGCTGGTCATTAGACTTCTGTTGAACAGACAGTGGTACACATGTACCGAAAATCAACCAAAGACTGTTGGTAAAGGAAGGACAACTACCTTTTTGTCGAGGCCGGAAACGCCAATGTTCAGGGCCTGCCCACATGGACATAGTGCGAGGACTGAAGTAAGAATACTCTCCGGGACAAGAGGACAGCTGCAGGCACATAGTACCAATATCGGCATCTGCAATCTGAGTAATCTGTGACCTGATGGGGGGGAAAGTATTAGAGACAAAGATGACTTGCATCCAAAACTGAGAAAAACAGAAGACTTCTAGTAAAGTTTGTAAAGTTTAAACCTGTCAGGGTAATGCAGTCAGGGTAATTGCATTCCTTATAAATAGGGTTATGCTGCCACCTACAGGTGACTGAACACTGGCAAAAAAAAACAAAAACTGCAAAAAAACACAGTAAGGAAGTACTCTCCCAGGTATAACCCCCATGTACTAAGGGTTTCAGCAAGCTATAGATAGAGCGGAGGGATCTCTGTGTCCTGTTCCTGACAGTCACCAGTCTGCTTAGAGCTGATCAAGAACTGAGCAATCATGTGATCGCTCAGCTTTTGGGCTTCAAGCAAGAAGGGGACAGCTGCTGCAGCATGGAGGCGAGTATGTATGATTGTTTTCTTTTTTATGTATCCCAAACTTTTCCTTTCACTTCGCCTGGTCAGCAGTTTGCTTGCCAGTCTCCAATCCTCCTGTAGGCGATAGTATAACCCAAAGTTGAACAACTTCAATTGTCACCTAATGGAACAGAAAGAAAATAGCCGTAGACAAAAGGGAAATCGCTCATAAGTCTTCATCCAAATCAAGACAGGCAATGTCAGAACAAAAAGTTGAAAGAACAGGAAAACCCAACCAAGCCATGTGGAAGAAAAAAAAAAAAAAAAAAAACATCCCATAGGCTCCTGCTGCTGTCAGTCAAATTCTGTGAAGCAGTGAGGGGGGCGTAGCTGAGCCACGCAATGTGTGTATATGAAAGCACACATCCCGGCTTTGGAGCATTCACACATAGGTTCCCCCATTGCACGCCACTTCGTATGGGAACACTCGAAAGAAGATTGAGCAGACAGCGCCAGTGTGGGACCACATAAGAGGTGGCAAAGGACCGCTCTGTACAATACCAATGCATGGACCAGTTAAGTATAACATCTTTTTTATTGTAATAAAGAATAATTGCCCTTAATATCACATCACTTTAAGAGCTCAGGATGAGGAAATCTGGAGTGACCAAAGAAAAAAAAAAAATACATTATTTAAAAAAAAAAAAAAAAAATTATTTATATATATATATATATATATATATATATATATATATATATATATATATATATATATATATATATATATATATATATATATATATATATACATATACACACATACACACACACATACACACACTTTTTATTCTTTGTCACCACTAATTCGCTTTTACAAGTTTCCCTTGTTCTGAAAAATATTAAAAATAAATGTGCAATTTAATGTGTAAAGAAAAACGTACCCTTTTTTTCCTGATCGGCAAGCCTCTCGTCGCTCTGCAAACTCTCCCAGATCTTCTGCTTCATTCCCATCACACAAATCTGCATCAAAATCATCCATCTCAGGACCTGCAGGCTCAGGACCATCGTCCTCAATCTCTGCATTGATATCAAAGGCATGATTGCTCTCCTTGTATTTATCTGTTAATGACAACACATTCTGCAGAAAGACAGAGCAAAGGATAAGACCTTTAAAAATAGTGTAGCTTTTTATTTACTAACTAATCACCAATTCACAAATGTGCGTAATCCTCAAAGCTTTCTTACCACTAAGTGGTATAAATCAATCCAAAGTACTGTAAATTCCCAGTATGTGGTTTCAAGTTTATTTAGTCTTTAAGTGATTCAAGCAAAGACCGGAGTGATTTACACTTTTCTGCTGCTGCAAGCAGTACTGAAATGCACCCTTTTACCTAATCCTACACATATTAGTAGCATTAAGCCTTAAAATGTAATATAGTCACTGTGGACAATGGGCATAAAGCACAGGCATGGTTTTGTTTTCCTGCACTCTTTTGTATCTATAGTAGCATGAAGCAGCAGAGGTATTATAAAAGGAGTTAACAGCCCTGTTTCATGCCGCCCTCAGAAGGTGCTGTCTAAGACAGGATCCTTAAAGTGGACCCATACTTTTTTAAGTTAAGTGTTTTTAATAGAGGAGGCAAGATAGGGCCAGTGATTTCAGCAAAAAGCTTACCAGGATGGTAAATCATGTAACAAAACTGCATTCAGTAACTTAGTCTGATGTTTCTGCTGATGTCAGAACCCCAGTGCACTGCAGCTACAAGTTAGATTCCAAACCAGCGCACCAAAGGATCTGTTTTTCTTATTAACCACTTCAATACAGGGCACTTTTACCCCCTTCCTGCCCAGGCCAAATTTCAGCTTTCAGCGCTGTCGCATTTTGAATGACAATTGCGCGGTCATGCAATGCTATACCACACTACATTTTTATAATTTTTTTTGAGACAGATAGAGCATTCTTTTGGTGGTATCTAATCACCACTGTTTTTTAAAGGTTGTTATAAAATAAGTAATTTTTCTCCTTCACTGATGTGCTATGATGAGGCTGCACTGACATGCAGCACTGATAGGCAAGACACCGATAGGCAGCACTGGTGGGGACTGGCAGGCATCGCTATTGGGGCTGCACTGATTATCAGTGCATATACCTCCTGTGAGGAAAGCCGCTTATCGGTTTTCCACTCCTCACACACGCTGTCAGAGTAAGCAGAGGAAAGCTGATAACCGGCACTTTCTATTTACACTGTGATCAGCTGTGATTGAACACAGCTGACTGCATGGTAACGAGCCTACGTTTAGGCTCTTTGAGATCAGAGATGCGGTGTGTCCGACCGACACACCGAACCACTGATCGCCTTGCTGCGCGCCCCCGGGGGAATGCACGAGCGGCTTGTTCTGAGACGTCTTACGACATCCACTCAGAACAACGAAACTCCATGACTGGCCATCATTCTGCTTTAGGCCAGGTAGGAGGTGGTTAAAGTGGACCTCAGAGAGAAGGAGCACTGGAACACATTTAAAACACATCAAAACACACAGAGAAAAGAAACATCCAGACTGCGTTTCTATGGTGTGAACCGGCACTGAAAGTTTAACCTCTACAGGCCCCCCCCCCCATTGAGAGGATCTAATGCCAAGAGGCGTTATCTTGTGAACGCTTGATAGGCTGTCAAATAATTGGAAGCTTCCAATTGCAAGTATGCATTGGGAGCTGCCCTTGACAACTAGTTACTGTGCCGAGTGCGCAGTGAGCACCCTCTCAGCACAGAAAAACTGTTCCCCATTGACACATCTATGCGGCTGCTTGCCATTAAAATCTACCTGCCCATCTGCGTACAACTGGCTGGAACAGGTTAAACAGGGATGTTAAAGGAGAACTTGTCTCAGCTGTTTTTTCAAAATATATAGGGCTGTTATAAATGACTAAAGGCCCAAAAACTGTACAAATATTTTGACAGCACAAAGAACGCATGGTGGGTATACCTCCTGCTTGGCATCGCTGTCTAGCTGCATTGAGCGAAATTTTGCAAGTGATGGACATAAGGAACGTTTTTCCACACACTGATCCAGAAGAGCTGCAAAGAAGAAGTTTTCCCAGATAAGATTCCACTAGGGGGATGAAAAATAGGTCACACAGCAAAATGCATTAAAATTTCATAGCTGTAGCTCCTTTAAAGTGAGTGTAATGCCAAAACATTTTCTTTCCGTTTTCAATAAAGTGGGAAAGGTGTAAAACCGGTCACCACATTTTTAACGTTATCTGAGGTACCCCTCTCTTCCTGCCCTGGTGACAATGGCACCAGACAGGTAGTGAGGGTAAATTTCTAATTGGAAAAATTCTGTGAGCCACAATGATCTTATGCCTTGCTTGTGCTACCTCCAGCTGCATGCGCTAATCACGCTTCATATAACGTGCATAGGATAAATTTACAAGTTATGTGCTGCGCTTGGGTGACCCCAAAAACAAAATTAATAATAACCAACTCTGTGCTTACTAGTGCGATAATATTAAATACAAATAATATGAATGTTGAACAAATGAACAAGGTGTGAAAAAACAAGTGCTTGTTACACCATAAATTAGTGCTTAATAGTGCTTGTTACACCATACATAGTGTCTTACTCAACATAAAAAGTGCTTAGTGCTCAATATAAAGTATCCTGCTTTTTTTAAATAAAAAAATTAATACATAATAAAAGGAAAAAAGTCTCTTTCCTTTTCCTTTTCATTTATATGTATGGAGCCACATTGTTTTCAGCTGGAGTGCAGCAGACACGGAGACTGAGCCCAGGGGTGGCTCCAAAGCGTATATGGACTCAGGGTAGAAGCTGAGTCACACGCTCTGAGGTGAGCACATTAGCTTAAGGGGGTCATGAAGGAGCACAGGAGCATGTTTTGCAGGATATCTTCGGAATGATGTTGGATTGTTGTCACAGCTGAACACCACCTGCACGCATTGTTTTATTATCACTGCTGGACATTATTTGCACGCACTATTTAGAGTGCCAAAGAGAACTTTTTTTCCCTATTATTTATTAATTTTTTTATTTAAAAAAACAGGATACTTTATATTGAGCACTAAGCACTTTTTATGTTGATTAAGACACTATATATGGTGTAACAAGCACTATTAAGCACTAATTTAGAGGGTAAATTTCTAACAGCAACTCAGACAGTTAGTCCATGAAGAATAGAAGCCATGTCAGCTGCCTGTGTCCCTAAAGAACATTTACCCTCAACCGTGAGGAAGAAAAATCTGTAATGGTGGCATGAATAGCAGTAAAAATCCAATGCTCTCTTGCTCTATGCAAAAGTAAAATAATTTGGCTGGATAGAGTGCATCCAGAAAGTATTCACAGCGCTTCACTTTTTCCACATTTTGTTATGTTATAGCCTTATTCCAAAATGGATTAATCTTTTCAGCACCGGAAGGTTTTACCCCCTAATGACCAGGCCATTTTTTGCGATATGGAACTGCGTTATTTTAACTGACAATTGCACAGTCATGCAAATTCCACACAAATAGAGCTTTCTTTTGGTGGAATTTGATCATCTCTGTGGTTTTAATTTTTTGTGCTATAAACAAAAAAAAAGAGCGACTTACTTTCTGCTATAAAAACACATCCAATAAAAAAAATGAAGAAAAAAGAAAATTAAATCGAATTTCTTCATCAATTTCGCCCAATGTGTAGTCTGCTGCATATTTTTGGTAACCAAAAAAATCCCAATGAGCGTATATTGACCGATTTGCGCAAAAGTTATCGCATCTGCAAACTATGGGATATTTTTATTTGTTTAATTTTTTCCACTAGCAATGGCGACGATCAGCGTTTTTTAGCGGGACTGCAACATTGCGGTGAACAAATCGGACACCTGGCACTTTTTTTTGGGAACCAGTGACATTATTACAGTGATCAGTGCTAAAAATATGCACTGTTACTGTACTAATGACACTGGCAGGAAAGGGGTTAACATCAGGGGCGATCAAAGGGTTAAGTGTGTCCCTAGGGGGTGCTTGCTAACTGTGCGGGGGATGGTCTGACTGGATGAAGACAGATTTGTGTTCCTGCTTTTTAGGAACACAAGATGTCCATCTTCTTCCCTGTCAGAACAGCAATCAACCTTGTTTACATAGGCAGAACGACGCTCTGTATCCCTGGGGGAATGACCGCGGGTGGCCAGTGGACATTGGGTCCGCGGGACCCGCTGAATGGCTCCCCCTCTGTCCACTCAGTGCACGTGCGCCCCAGTGTCTTTTGCACGAAACGGCGTACAAGTACATAGTTTTGCACAAAAGAGCCGACCTGCCGCAGTACATCTGTGGTACACGGTCGGGAAGTGGTTAAAGCGGAGTTACACTCAACTTTACTACTTGGTCTTAAACTAAAGGCCACCCCTCCACCCCTCGTTTTTGGATATATTTTTTTTTTCTTACCTTTTATGAAGTACAAAAAGGGTGTACTTCAGTCCCAGCTTCGCCTCAGCGAGGTACGTAATTTCTTCTTCTGCCTTGGCCCCTCCTTGTTCTCCCTGCTGCCTTTTGGGACCTGTGTGTCCCCCAGAAGACGACGGGGCCATTCAGAAAAAGCCACACGACTCGTGCATGCGCAGCAGGAAACCGGCAGTGGAGCCTGGAGACTCCACTGCCAGTTTCCCTTAGTTGCAATGGCGGCGCCTGCACCCCAGCCGATGGACAAATTGGCCCTGGGGGGGAGCGACATTGCGGGCTCCCTGGACAGGTAAGTGTCATTATTAAAGGAGTCAGCAGTTACAGTATTTGTAGCTGCTGCCTTAAAAAAACAAAAAAAACAAACACCTTTTGAGTGTGGAACTCCGCTTTCAATTCATTATTTTCCTCTAAATTCTACAAACAATACCCCACAATGACAATGTAAAAGAAGTTTGTTTGAAATCTTTGCAAAGTTAAAAAAAAAAAAAAAAAAAAAAAAAAAAAAAAAAATCACATGTACATTAGGCTCCATGTACACTGGACACTGCGGCAAACTCCTCTGAACGAACTAGAAACTGGCGCTTAGAAACGCCCGTTTAGTGGCGT
Organism: Aquarana catesbeiana; assembly: GCF_042186555.1. NCBI lineage: Eukaryota > Metazoa > Chordata > Amphibia > Anura > Ranidae > Aquarana > Aquarana catesbeiana. The sequence continues at coordinate 598,937,850 of NC_133326.1, read as the reverse complement.
TTTACCGTGTTTGCATCTAGAAGCATTCATTAAGATAACCTCATTAAGACCCTCCCCAAGCTCAAAAAACATTGTTGTTATTTAACTATTTCAGTCATAATGAGCATATGTGAGGAAATGCTCCTGACGTTGCTCTTGATGAGGCCAGAACGACATAGAAAATTGCGTGCGAGGTCCAGAGTCAGAGTTCGTCGCTATTGGACCCATCCATTGATTGCACAGCAAATGTCGGTGGGATATTTTTTCAACATGTACGTACAGCTGCGTACCTACCCCGAGAAATTTTTTAATTTTCACAGACATGTCCATTGCCACATTTGACCTTCTACTAGAAAAGTACAACCTAGTCTGTTTTTTCATCGTTTTCCATCATATTTTTGTCTTTCAGGTCAAAAATATAGGGTACCTTTAAAAACGCTTATAAATGAAAACGCGTTTAAACGGCAGTACTGCGTTTAGTCGCGTTTGGTGTCTGAAACGTGGAAATATTCGGCGTCTGAACCCATTTTTTTGCTTTCAAAGAAACGCTGTTAAATGCAATTGCCTAAAAACAAGACTGTGTACATGGTCACATAGGATAACATCGAATGAGTTCAGGGGCAGTTGAAAAAAGCATCCAATTGCCTCTGAATGTACGTTTAGCAGCGTCCCGGGTACATGGGGCCTAAATATTCACAGCCTTTGCGATGACCTCAAAATTTCGCTCAGGTGCATCCTGTTTCCACTGATCATCCTTGAAATATTTCTACATCTTAATTGGAGTCCACCTGTGGTAAATTTAGTTGATTGGACATGATTTGGAAAGGCACATACCTGTCTATATAAAAGGTCCCAGAGTTAACAGTGCATGTCAGAGCACAAACCAAACCATGAAGTCCAAGGAATTGTCGGTAGACCTCCAGGACAGGATTCTATTGAGGCACAGATCTGGGGAAAGGTACAGAAAAATTTCTGCAGCCCTGAAGGACCCAATGAGCACAGTGGCCTCCATCAACCATAAATGGAAGAAGTTTGGAACAACCTGTCCTTAGTCAGGTAGGTGACCAAGAACCTGCTGGTCACTCTGACAGAGCACCAGCATTTCTCTGTGGAGAGAGGAGAACCTTCAAGAAAAACAACTATCTCTGCAGCACTCCACCAATCAGGCCTGTGTGGTAGAGTGGCCAGACAGAAGCCACTCCACAGTAAAAAGCACATGACAGCCCACCTGGAGTTTGCCAAAACGCACCTAAAGTACTCTCAGACCATGAGAAACAAAATTATCTGGTCTGATGAAACAAAAGATTGAACTCTTTGGTCTGAATAGCAAGCGTCATGTCTGGAGGAAACCAGGCACCGCTCATCACCTGGCCAATACCATCCCTACAGTGAAGCATGGCGGTGGCAGCATCATGCTGTGGGGATGTTTTTCAGCAGCAGCAACTAGTCAGGATAAAGGGAAAGATGAATGTAGGAATGTACATAGACATCCTTGATGAAAACCTGCTCCAGAGCCCTCTGGGCCTCAGACTGGGGTGAAGGTTCATCTTCCAACAGGACAACGACCCTAAGCACACAGCCAACAAAGGAGTGGTTACAGGACAACTTTGTGAATGTCCTTGAGTGGTCCAGCCAGAGCCCAGACTTCAACCCGATTAAATATCTCTAAAGAGATCTGAAAATGACTGTGCTCCAACGCTCCCCATTCAACCTAATCGGGCTTAAAAAGGTCCTGCAAAGAAGAATAGGAGAAACTGCCCAAAAATAGGTGTGCCAAGCTTGAAGCATCACTCAAAAAGACTTGAGGCTGTAATTGGTGCCAAAGGTGCTTCAACAAAGTATTGAGCAAAGGCTGCGAATACTTATGTACATGTGATATTTTCGTTTTTTATTTTTAAACTTTTTCCAACTTCTTTCATGTTGTCATTATGGGGTATTGTTTGTAGAATTTTTAGTAAAATGAGGAATGTAATCTATTTGGAATAAGGGTGTAACAGAACAAATGTGAAAAAAGTGAAGAGCTGTGAATACTTTCCAGATGCACTGTATATGCTTTAAAAGGATATCTAAAGCCTCTTTAAAAAAAAACATGTCATACTTACCTCCTCTGTGCTTTTGGTTTTACAGAGTGGCCCCGAGCCTCCTTTTCTGGGGTCCCTTGGTGGTGTTCATGGCTCCTCCTCTTGTTGAGTGCACTGTTGGAGAGCCGCTCTCCCTCCGGGCACTGGTGCGTGCTCCCATGTCCTGCTGCTGCATCTATTGACACAAACAGCAGGATTCGGCCCTGCGTCACTGGATTTGATTGACAGCAGCGGGAGCCAATGGCTGCGCTGCTATTAATCTACCCAATCAGGACCCGAGACACCGGCTGGAGCTGGTGTGCTTGTTCCTGTTGCTGGAAAAACCAGGTACAGGTAAGTAAAAGGGGGGCTCTGGGGGGCTGCTGCATCATAGGAGGTTTTTCACCTTAATGCATAGAATGCATTAAGGTGAAAAACCTTGAGGGTTTACAACCACTTTAATATATAATAAATGCAAATATGTTTCCAGAAAGCCTGCAAAAAGGTGAAGCCTTTTACAGGAGCCTGCAAAGTTGTTCAAATCATATGTCAGACTCCTGCAAGCATGCCCCCCAGCTTTCAGGCTGTAGATCTGTACAGGTTTTCCATTAGAAAGCCAGAGGAAAAGTCAGTGGGCTACAGGGGCACTCATTAACGCCCTCACCGTCCACTGAGAAGTACAAGTCCATCTACCATGGTGGAAGATGGGATTGTAGTTCCTTTATTCAACAGATCCCTGTGAATGAATGACGTAACTGTGCATGTGGAGGGCTGTGCCAAATTTAAATAAGACAGCGGCTGCGGGAGGAAAAGAATTCCTGCCAGCTATCACAATGGGAAGGAGTGAGGGGGGTGAGCAGGCATGAGCTGAATATGTTACACCCTAAATACGGGTGTAACATGTTCCAAAAGGTGAACTTGGCTTTTAAAGTGTAACCAAAGGTCTGCAATGTTATTCGGGGCCCTCATTCCCATGTCAAAAAGTGCATCAAAATGTTTAAGAAATACATTTATATGACTGCAACTCTCTAACGGGACTATTTTTTCTGCAACAAGTTTTTTTTTTTTTTTTTTTACTTTAAACTTTAACACAGCATGGTATGAGGGCAAGGGTCCTGAGTAATAACGTGGACCTTGATATTTAGTGCAAGGCATGCATTCATGAAAATACATAAAATATTATTTTTAGATGTCGGAACTTAGTGTGCATTGGGCTAAAAATGTTAAAGGAGAAACTTTAATGATTTGGAGTAAATTTCATTTTATAATTAAGTGCATCTCTTAGCTACTTCCTATTTGTCTATAAGAACATAATTCTCTATAAGAACAAAAGAATAAATAAAAACACTGTAAAGGAGGAACAGATTTTAAGTAAGCTACCTTTCAGCTCAGTTGTGTCAACAGATGTTGGAGGAGTTGGGGCTTGTTCCTCTTGGATAGTGGACAGTGGTATCACATAATCATCAAAGTGTAGCTCACTGTGATAACTGGAACAGCGCAGAGCAGTTAGGAAGACACCTACTGTACTGCATTCATCAAATGAGGCAGCTGCTTTCTGAAAGAGAGGGTCAATCTGCAGAAACACAAAAATGTGATTGTCAGTAAATGTATGCTTGGATGTTTATGCAAGTCTGCAATCAGACACCCATGTTATTTTATGAGAATATAAACATTCATGCGTGTAGTTTCTTTTTAACTTTTAAAACTTATGATTTTAAAAAGTACTTAAACTCAGCTTAAAGGTTTTAAAGTTATTGGTACCCCAACACTTCATATTCCTGATATGTGCCTGTTGTACCATGTACTTGTACGAGAAAGTCTCCTGTTCTCTTTGTGTTGCTTCTGTTATGTGAAATCCCTGGTGTTACTGCCAGTCCCTTTGCTTTCCTAATAAAAACTGACCACACTAAGAGAGCACACCATGGTCAGTTCCCTAGCTATGCTGAGAATGCAGTGTGCTCTCCTCCAATGAGCAGACTTATCCCGACACACCTCCACTGCACAGCTATTCACTGGTAAAGCTCAGTGTGCTGCTACTTCTCCTCCCTCCAGCTCTTATGCAGCTGAGAACAGAGGGAATTGTGATCACTTATAAAAAAAGGGGAAAAATTGTAATTATAATTTTTTTTTTTTATATCTATACACAAAATGTTTTTTGCCTTTCATTTCTACTTTAAACTGAATAGGTTTTGAAGGCGATCATTTAAAAATCACTTTAGGTTCACCTTTCCAGAAAATAGCGTATGCAGTCAAAGGGCCCCAGTACAGAGAAAAAAAAAAAAAAAAAAAAGAAAGAAACACTATGCGGCTTTGTAAAATGTAAATAAATTTTATTGTCATACCTGTAAACCATTTGGGCATCCTCAGAAGCCTAGCCGAAAAACCCCTTGTTAGCAATCACCACATCCTGCCCAGTTGCTAGGGCATGAAAACCATTGGGTTTTACCCCTATAATGTTGGAAAAGATCATCCAACGGTTTTCACATGCTAACAAGACAAAATGTGGAGATTTCTAACAGTTTCTCTGACAGGCTTCTGGGGGGGGGGTCCAAATGGCCTACAGATGTGACAATAAAATCAATGAACATTTTACTGGGGCCTATATGTCTGCTAGCTGAAAATAGGAATACCTGATAATATATATTTCATATGGCGATTATAAAATGTTTTAATTAGTCTTCATCATACCCAAAACCACTGTTCTGTTCCTTTAACCCCTTCCAGCAACCCTTTAGGTGGGTGTTCGAGCCAGGAGGTGAAATCGATTTTGGCCCTCACAGTGCACACGATAGGGAGCCCGTCCCCGTTGGCTCACAATCACAAGGACTGAGAGCTGACGGTGACAGCTCGGTCAGTGTGTTGGGAGCAAGCTTTTAGCACGGAACCACACCCCCCCCTCACCTCATAGACACACGAGCGCCAGCTGGCCATTAAAGCCCACCCGCGGCATTATGGAGGCAGGAGGAGGCTACAGAAAATTTGCTGGCTTACCAAAATGTCTAACCTGGTATTACGAATAATCAAAAGCATAAGCTGGCTGGTGTGGAAAGGCGGCCAGGCTCATATTCCCAAAACAAAGCCTGGGGACTAAGCTTAGGTATTGTCAAGTGGGTGTGTGGGAGAGACTGGGAACACTGCCTTTGCTTATGCAAATTCCAACATTTAGAAACCTGGGTTAACATGACTCAGGGTGGCACTGAAGGAACAAAAACTGTCAGTTTAGACATTTTAGAGAACCTTTCTAAATTAGCTCAAGCATTTACTAGATAATACATGTTGAAACGCTGCCTTAAGCCCCCCATTCTTTGCCTTTCACACTACAGGGTGCTCCTAGAAATTTTCACCTGATCAACACGGTCTGTTCCTGAGCGAGTGATGTTGTTCAAATTCTGTTCAATCGTATCCACAGAGTGTTGCCTCTTCTTACGTTTCGTATTTTGAGGCTCTGTACTAGAATCACCTTTAAATAGAATATCATCATTAAGATCAATCCATGCACATTATACATACAAAAAACCACATACAGTAACATATTTATGGGAAGGTGAAACCAAGTTTCCTCAGAGAGGAGTGTGTTACACAATTGGGCCCTTTTCACACATCCGCCTGTCAGTTTTTTTAGAGGGACCTGAACGGACGCTCCATACAGTTCCGTGGAGCGACGGATGTCAGCGGTGACATGTCCGCTGACATCCGCTCCACTCAATTCAGACGGATGGAAACCCTATTCTCATCAGTCTGGCGGATCGGATGAAAAAACGGACAGGCGGATCTGTTTTCATCCGATCCCCCATAGCAGAGAGCGGAGATCTGACAGGTCCGTCTCTCCACAGAGAGCAGAGACAGACCTGTCATCCGCCGGCTCAGTGGTGACAACAGAGCGATCCCCGCTGAACAAATGGAGTGCCTTTTCTTAACAGTTACTGCGAAATAGAACATATCTATATAAGTGTATTTACAGAACATTTCCTTGGATAAAGGTCGAGGGGGGGGGTTGGGGGGTCGGGGGGACATTTGTACCTTTATCACATGGGCCACCCAAAGAAATCTTCCAGTATGACATATTTCAGTCTTATGAATTTAGGGATGGCTAAAAAGGTAGGATTTTTACCTTAAAGCAACATAAAAAGCTGTGTTTTTTTTTTCTAAAATTAAATAACAAACATGGTATAGTTAGTTACCTGCTCTGTGCAATGGTTTGCACAGAGCAGGTCCAATCCTTTTCTTCTGGGGTCTTCCGCCAGCACTCCAAGCTCCTCCTCTTCGCCAAGTGCCCCCATGGAAAGCCGCTTACCATGGGGGCACTCATGCGTGCTCACTCCCGAGGCGCCCTGTCTGCGTCTAATGACAGACGGCTCAGCCCTATTCCCCACTCGCTCAGCATTTGATTGACAGCAGTGGGAGTCATGGCTTCTATTGCCATCAATCTGCCCAGGGAGGAGGGAGACAGCAGCGAGAGCCATTGCTCTCGTGCACATCGCTGGATCGGATTGGGCTCAGGTGGGTAAAAGTGGGGGTGGGGGCAGGGATTTTGCAGCACAGAAAATTTTTCACCTGAATGTATTAGGTGAAAAACCTCATGGCATTAGAACCACTTTAATGCATTCTATGATTGATATAAAGCAACAGCAGTGGGAGTCATTGGCCCGTTAGGGTGTTTTTTTGAGCGCAGAACATTTCTGATTACATAAAATCGAGAAAACATACCAGCTTCCTGAGCCTCTGCTTGCTCTGGCCCTTGTGAGTCCTTTCCAAGACCTCCTAATACCTTGTACACATCTGCATGCACTGCATCTACTCGCACAGCATAGATCTTAGCACTGGCATCTAGCGTCCCAGCAGCAACCTGTAGAAAGAAACTCCATCAATATAAAAATATCCAACACAAATGCACATAATGGGAGTAAGTGACAAACATACCTTGAAGTTAGTAAGTTCACTTCCTTTCTCCTTCAGAATGTCACTCATGTAGTCAATCAGATGTAGTCCAAATGCATTCTTTGTTGTTATTCTCTTAAAAAGGGAAAAAAACATTAATTTAAGAGTATTTACTTCAACTGTGCATTCCCAAGTCATAGCAAATGTGCAGGGAAAAAAAAGAAAAAAAAAAAAAAAAAAAAAAGATTTACATTAATACCCGCAGGAGTGAATGTATTTCATTTGTAAATCCATTCTGTGGATATTCTCTGGGTCATAGTCTCTCAAATAATTTTAGGTTACACGATAAATAAGACCCTAGTTTAGCAACCTTGTTTGGAATAGATAAAATAGAACCCCATTGGAGAGAGGGAAATAGGACCCAGAGAAAATCCAAGAATGAAACAGAATGGTTTAACAAATTAAAATACACTCACTCCTGCGGGTAATAATGTAGCTATAGACCTGAATTGCTATTTATCCAATTATTAGACTGTAATTTAATTTGAGGTGTTCCAATTGGATGGACTCCCAATCATCATAGATCGCCACAAGATGGCGCATAGGTTTTTATTTTACGCCACCCCATTTAGTCTAATGGATCACCTTTACTCACCTTTCGCGGTTATCTAGTTTCCTCACTTGTGGTTTGTTTTTGGACCACAAGATGGCACAATTTTTTATTAAATACTAGTTAAGCTCTCCACTAGAGGGAGTTCATACGATTTACATTTTTTTTATCCAATTTTTAATTTTAAATTGACCCCAAGTCCAACTCTTTTTAAAAAGAGGGAATTGGCCACATAACACATTGAACATTTTGATTGGGGAATTTTGTTAAATTGCCAAGGAGGATTAAACTGGATTGGATATCCTGTCTGGGCGGTTTTGTATATTAATGGAAGAGATGTATTGGGTCACATGACCCCTGATGACGTCAGAACGTGCTGACGAAACGCTTGGGGTTGCTCGAGAGCGATACGTCACTTCCGCCCTCAGTGAAACGCAGTTGGAGCGCATACGGCGTCCCTGCATTGCATGTACCTCATGTTTGCGATGGAACTTTTTAACAATTTTTAATAAACATTTGTGACGAACTTCACTATGGAAGCCTGTTTGTCTCTTTCATTCACCCACAGATGTCTGGAGATTTGACGTCACAATCCAAGCACGCTAGGACCCCCTCTGGTTAATTAGTCTGGATTGTCTATATCTTTTGCGCATATGACTACCGGTAATGGGTGTCATGGCGATCTGGTGAGTAGGAGGTGTAACAGGTGTTGGTGGAGGAAGATACAGTCATTCCTAAATTTGGTTTTCACCAGGATCATTGGATCTTCACTTCTATATGCATCACCATATATTTTCTGGACATTGCACCTTTTTATAAATTTATTGGTCATTTGTCACATATGTATGCATTTGCCTGTTATTGTATGAATTTATCATTCTGTTGATTAATGTCTATTGTTACTCACTGGTGACACCAAATGTTCTTTGTTGACATTGCACATTCACTGTATGACATAGCAATAAGCAAACACTTCGAGAGAATGGTTTAAATAAATTTATATGGATTTATTTTTGCACATAATAGTCCTTGTCTGAAAAAGTGTTTTTAAACAATGGATACAGACAATACGAATGTACACCAAGTTTTACCAATTACAGTCTGACATATGTCTGTCTATGGACAATTGGTAACCCCTGTACAAACCCCTTTTGCTCACTAGTACTGGAGTAACAGATTGGGGGAACCCACCACAGATGAGGCCAGAACCAGCCTACTGTTGTCACCAAAAGGTGAGTGCTTGTTTGTGCCATTATTGTTGGGTCCTCGTCCCCTGTCAGGTTTACCTTAAAGTAGAATTCCAGGCACAACCTAACTACTTTTAAAAATGTTCCCTTCTTCCACCTAACCAGACAAACCTGTGTAAAAAAAAAAAAGGATGTGTTTTACTTACCTACTTTCAGGCCACTCTGGTCCTGTCACGTGATCTGGCTTCCCTGTGGCAGCCAGAGACTGCTGCAGGGGAGAGGAGGGAGCACCAACAAATGGGCCATAGGAGCCTATAAGTGAGATCACTGCTCCCAGGCATTACCAGCTGTTGTTGAGCGGTCTCTTCTCTCCCCTTTAGCTAATTAGACACCGGAAAGATCACATGACCAAACCGGAGCGGTCTGAAAATAGCTAAGTATACAGATCTTTCTTACGCAGGTTAATCAGAATAGGTATCGCAAGAGGCAGCCCGGCAAGAGGCATCGGGAAAGGGTTACTAATGGCAGCAAGAATCAGATCATATTAGAGTTTATCATAAAAATCTTAAACTTTATTATTACAGAAAAAGTGAACATAATCTCAGGCCCAAGTATAGAAAAAAGTATTAAAAAGTACAGCTTCACCAAAAACTGGCCTATAAGGAGTCACTAGAATTAAATAATCACCACACAAAAACACAGACACAAGACAATACAAACAACGATTAAAGGAAGACGTCCGGACGCCGTGTGACGACACGTAGGCAAGCAATCAAATGAATAAATTCATCGTTGAGGCGATTTCTGAGTAGGAAATCGCAAAGCTTGACATGGCTATAACATTAACTGATGGCTCAGCTGCGTGTAGCCCCAGGGGAAATCTCAACAGAAAAAGGAAAGGGGGGGGGTTTAGTAGATAGTACCTCATACAACTAGGATTTACTTCCGGAAGAAAAGCAATCCTCTCCTTTTTCTCTTATAAACTCATTATAAGCTGGTCATGATTATTACCCAGATGGACCAATCGGGATTAAATCTCCTATTATGATGATTTTGTGCTCAAGCTCCTTGTAATATTAGTACTATCTACTAACCCCCCCCCCCTTTCTTTTCTCTACTGCGATTTCCCCTGGGGCCACACGCAGCTGAGCCATCAGTTAAAGTTACAGGGGGTCCCCTACTTACAAACATCCGACTTACAAACGACTCCTACTTACAAACGGAGGGAGACAACAGGAAGTGAGAGGAAATCTACCCCTAGGAAGGGAAATTCACTCCTCTAAGTGTTAATATGGGAAAAAGATGTCTCCACTGATGCTTTATCACCTATCCTTATTTCCCTAATAACCCCAAATTTTCAAAATCCAATTGTCATTGGGACAGAAAGTGAGGTGAAATCTTCTGAACAGGGGCACAGACAGCAAAACAAATGTTACAGGGGTGATAACCCTTCCCTATGCTATCTACAAAACTTAAAAATAGATTTTTTGGCTGGAGCTACACCTAAAAAATGTACCTGTTCCGACTTACAAACAGATTCAACTTAAGAACAAACCTAAAGTCCCTATCTTGTTTGTAACCCGGGGACCCCCTGTATAGCCATGTCAAGCTTTGCGGTTTCCTACTCAGGAATCGCCTCAATGATGAATTTATTAATTTGATCGCTTGCCTGCGTGTTGTCACACAGTGACCGGTCACGTACCTTTAATTGTTGTTTGTATTGTCTTGTGTCTATGTGTGGTGATTATTTCATTTTAGTGACTCCTTATAGGCCAGTTTTTGGTGAAGCTGTACTTTTAAATACTTTTTTCTATACTTGGGCTTGTGATTATGCCCACTTTTAATATAATAATAAAATTTAATACTTTTATGATACTCTAATATGATCTGATTCTTGCTGTCATTAGTAACCCTTTCCCGGTGCCTCTTGCCGGGTTGCCTCTTGTGATATATGCTCGTTCTGGTTACGGCTGCAGCACCCTACACGGTGATTGATCTATGAGTGACCACTCTATCTGAGTGGATATATATGTGCCTAAGCCCGCATTCTGCTTGCTAATCAGAATAGGTGTTAGGAGGGGGAGGGAGCATTTTTAAGTAATAGTTAGGTTTTGCCTGGAATTCTTCTGTAGGGTTGTGATTGATTTAAATATTTTGCCCCCAGAATTACTAAACTTGCACTAACACCTTACTTAAAAACACAGATCCTTATATAATTAAAATAAAATGGACATAGTGCCCCATGTAAGATTTTTATTGCCGAATGGGTCCTCATTGAAGAGATTTTCGTACTGAGTGACTCGGAGTGACTCATTCCATGCGTTATGGCACAAAAAGCGAGGGGAAATTTCAGAGAATCAGGCATAGTAGAGCTTCTAAACATTCCTGACTTCATCCAAAACAGAAAAATAAAGGGTGGAGCTGGGCTTTAAGTGGCATTACAAAAGCAAGCTGGTTACTACAGGTATATGGTGCTGAACTGAATCCAAGTTCATGATAAATGATGCAAATAGTCTTACGGAATTATGAAGGTATATAGATTAAAGTTAATTTGTCAGCAACAAAATACATCAGTGAAGGATGTAACAAGCAAATCATGCGCAGCAGATAACTTACATTCTCTTGAGACAACTTGATGCAGGTGGAGTAGTGGTCCGAGATCTGGTTATTTGACAGTTTAGGCAGGAGTAGCGAGTTGGACTCAGATCTGTTGACACAAAGCAGTCACTTAAAGCGGGAGTCCGGCGACTTTTTTTTTTTTTTTTTTTTAGGTCATTGAGACACTTTGCTAATCCCAAAATAACTCACAGTTTGGGTGTAATATTTCCGCCTCTGTCTGTTTTCGTACTGAAGAATAATTTAAAAAATGTGATGCTGGCTGTGTCCATCTTGCTTGTGGGCATGTGAAGCCCACAAGCATTGATTTCCTGGATGCGGTGAATGCTGTTCATTCACAGCTTGTTCACATGCATGATCATTGTTTCCGCACTGAATCTTGGGAAGCCTGACACTAAGCTCCCAGGAGACAGTGCGGCGCCGGGGAAAGGCAATAAACACGCCTACTCCCATGGGAGGAGAGACAGGAAGTGCCACAATAAAGTACAATATAAAGGTAATTACAGCGATAAAAAAATTTTTCCTGTGGCATTTGAACATCTATGCAATTAACTGAAGGGGGTAAGATTAAGTTAAAAATTTGAGTGAAACCCCGCTTTAACATGGACTGCTGCAGGGGCAGCTATGGTAACCAAATGCAGTTAGTTGCAGCAAACAAATAAGTGGTCAAGGACTAGGCCATAAGGATGATGAATATATAGTATAGTAAATGATCAGGGCTGACAGAGCGTTAAGCTTACCACACATTACAATCGGATTGCTAAATCACCGTTAGGTCTACCAACGAGCATGCAGTGCAAGGGCCTGCCTTAACTGGATACAAATTGATGGGATGGTTGAGGTAGGTCCTCATATTACATAACATTGGTAGATCGAGGGTTGATTGTAGAGATTGTAAAGTGTATGGGGAGTCAAAGTCCCTTTGCCATGTATTGTGCGGTCCTAGGGGGAGGTTTGGTGCTTGTTCGAACTAGTGAAGGGAAAATTTTTTAGACTGGCTTCTAGCAGGTAAATACGGTAGTTTTGTGCAATCTCTGACATCTTTCTGTTGGATTAAAATCCTTGGTGACGTCAGGGCTGCCCTTGAAGGCCCCTATATAAAGCAAGTTGACAACCACTAGTTTTTTTCTATTACCAGTTACTTTTCTTTTTTTATGAATTTTCATTGAGCAAATATTTTGGGTTATTTTTGCAATGTTTGTTTATATAAACCCAAAATTAAGATTCCTTAGACGTGTCAGCTTATTCATAAAGTCCTATCTTGTATAAATGTATCCTATACAATTTTTAACCCATCTGTTCTTAATAAATACCTACTGATCCTGCCAGTTCTGCAGGGTCCTCTGTCAATCTGATCAAGACAAGCACAGAACCAGACGCTGGAATAATCAGTTTGTCTCTGGGATTGCAGCTAAGAGATACAGAAGGCTGTACCTACTAACAGTGTGTCTGTATTCCCTGTAGTCAGTTTTGCAACCACGCCCCCTGCGGTGTTGTAGGCACTGCTTATGAGAGCATGGATCCATCTTTAGGAATCCAGCACACAGACTGGGATGTACTTCACATGCACTAAAGTTTAGTATGAAAGAAAAAAAGGGAAACTATACAGACCCATTCACACCTATATCTGTGCATTACCACTCCATTTTTTTTTTCTTCCCCAACTCAAAACATTCCCCTCTGGGTGATCGGTGTACATTGTATGTAATGTTAACAACCTTTGTTGCAGATTTTTACCTTTTGTTATTCTGAAGAAATAGCTGTTTGTGTCCATGTGCAATGTGAATGGGAGAGAATTTAGAATTATCAATCACTCGGTAGGGTCTGAATGCCTTCAAGAGGTGATTAACACTTTGAGAGTATCTCACCCAAACTGAAGAAAAAAATTGTTGCAGAGGAAGCCTAAAATGTGGCTTGTATCTTAATGCAGACTTCTGGGAAGATCAGTAAGCCTATCACACTGGCAGGAAATTACATTTCTGTGGAGCGTTCCCGTACACCATCTGTGTATAGAATTCCTTCAGGTAGCCATATTGCATTTTACAGAAAATTATAGCACTGCAGATTGAAAGGTAAAGGTAATTTTTAAATGTTATATTACAGTATGGCTTGTGTCGCAATTGTAAACTTTTTATTATTTATTTTTTTATTTGATTTTTTAAATTTGCGATATTTTTTTCAAAAGAGTATTTTTTTTTTTTTTTTTTTTTTTTTTTTTTTTTTTTTTTTTTAGGAGTTACCCTTTAAAGTAGAAGTTCACCTTTTGGAGCATGTTACATGTTTCGCCCTTATTTAGGATGGAACATGTGACATGTTCCAGTCTCTGCCCCCTCCCAGTGAGAGCAAGCGGGCATCTTCTCCGGGCGCCCGCTGTCACGGTTTGAAAACACAGTCGAGCTGGGCTCTACCGCAGGCCGCGTCATTAATTTACAGAATTCTGTGCATGGAAAACTACAAGTACAGACAGCCTTTGCGGCTGTCAGCTTGTAGTTCTCAATGAACTACCATGGTGCTGTTGAGTGCTCTGGTAGTTCATGGTCTCTTCCTGTCCGTGTGTATCTGCCTGCCTATATGAGGTACGAGCAGACAGATACACTGAGAAGATCAGCAGTGCTTTACAAGCTCCAAGTAAAAAAAAAAATAAAAAATAAACGCACATTTTTTTACTTGCAAAAAGATGTGCATTTTTATTTATTTTTTTTAAAAGGTAAACTTATCATTTCAGCTGAAAGTAATGATTGAAGTTGCCACCACATTTTTACATGTAGGATGTTCCATGTCTTTGTTGTAGAATTAGATGTAAAGAAGTATAGGTTAGTTACTGTGAAAGCTAGCCTAGCTGCTTAACAACTGTTGAGATAAAATATTGACAAAGAATTGAACCTGAATATCGAAAAAAGAGGAACGATTAAACTCCTAATAGGTCTGACTACTGGTATGCAAATTGTAGTTTACTCCTGCACCATGAACCCTTCAAGATTGTGGTAACTACATGGGAGTTTTTTGGAGGGCAGAAATTACAAAGGACTTACCTCTGCGCAGGGGAGATTGTAGATGCCGGAGAATCAGCATTACTAAGCTGTAGATCAATCACCCTGGAGCGCCTCCTCTGTTTTCTTTCCCATTCATCATCATTACTGGTGAAATTTTGAAGAGTGGGGGTGCCTGCTGCACTGACCGGCTGTGGCCTGGTAGCTGGAGACAAATATTCTCCGCCCGGGGACAAGGGCTTCTGGCGTCCCCCTGACTGAGGAGTAGAGGTGTTCATATTGTCTGGTAAAACAAAATACAGAAGGCATTTAGCATAACAATGTATTTCTACACATATTTGAATAAAGAATAAAAAGCTAAAAATTCCTTTAGCTATACATATCCTCATCTTTTACCACCCTCATACTGAGCCTGTGAAACGCAGAACAGTATTCTCCCTGGTTCAAGCTTTTGGCTTGCTCAGAGACCACAGCTGAAGCATAAAAGGGATCATTTACAGTATAGAAACGTGCAACAAGAGGCTGAAGTCCCAACAAGAAGTCCTGTGGGAATGGTAGTTAGAGCGGATAGCCATTCTATCTCCTCCCTATTCTACCCAAAAACTAAAACTATTTTGGCAGAAACTATTTTAAGGCTCAAGGAAAGCCAACAATTCAGGAATAAATGTATTAAAAGTATAACTATAGGCAAAATGCATTCTTTAGCTTTGGATAGAGTGGGGAGGGGTTGGAACACCTGTCAGTGCTTATTGTTGTCTGTGCCCACAGTAAGGAGATTCATACTCTCTATTTCCCCTGATTATCATTATCATAGAAAGTGAAAATAAAGAAAATCCCAAATTTTGGGTTGTGCCCAGAAAAGGATTAGAGGGGAAATCTTCCAATCGGGTGACCTGGGGGGCCCCAAGAAATTCCCTCTCACTTCCGGTTTGGCTATGGGACAGGAAGTGAAGGGAAATCTCCACAATGGGACATAGATGGCAAAAAATAAACAAAGGGGTTATAACCCTCCCTTAGGGCTGGTTCACACCACAAAAACGGACTCCAGATCCGTTCCAGATGCGTCTCTGCATGTGCGTTATTAACACGTTCCGGTGCGTTTTTGGATGCATTCCAGATGCTTTGTTTTTTCCTGGTTTTCTTTTCACTGTACTGGGGTCCCGTGCGTTTTTGATGTGTTCCAGTGCATTCTGGTACATTTTTGTTGCTTCTTACTATGTTCCAGTACAGTCTAGAAAAAAGCAGCATGTTCTACTTTTTTTTCTGAAACTGACCGCACTGGTGTGAACTATGCCATTGGAAACTTTCCATGCATTTTTGATGCAGAAGAAAAACACACTGGACAGCATGTGGTGTGAACTTTCCCTTACTCTATTTTGCCTATAGTTTGGGTACAGCGTCGCACGACCACACAATTGTCAGTTAAAGTAACACAGTACTGTATCGCAAAAAATGGCCTGGTCAGGCAAATCCTTCCAGGGCTGGAGTGGTTAAAAACAACACCACCATATTTTTTCAGAGCAGCCTGTATTTCTCCTGAGGTTACCTGTGGGTTTTTCTTTGTATCCCGAACAATTCCTGTGGCAGTTGTGGCTGAAATCTTTCTTGATCAATCTGACCTTGGCTTGGTATCAAGAGATCCCAAAGTTTTCCACTTCTTATTAAAGGATTGAATAGTACTGACTGGCATATTCAAGGCTTTGGATATCTTTTTATATCCTTTTCCATCTTTCTAAAGTTTCAATACCTTGTTACGCAGGTCTTTTGACTGTTCTTTTCTGCTTCCCATGGTTTAGTATCTAGCCTGCTTAGTGCATCCATGCAAGAGCAGACACTAATTGCGATTTAAAAAGCCACAAAATGTTAAAAATTAACCTTTAATTGTCATTTTAACCTGTGTGTGCCACCTTCTGTGTCTGTACCAAGGCCAAACATTCCAGGGTATGTAAACTTTTCACCAGGGCCATTTGGGCGATTTCTGTTATCATTATGATTTTAAAAGGATCCAAAATAATTGGCAAGTATAATAAGTGGCTTCATGTGATCACTATCCTTAAATAAAAAGACAGGTTTTTGGCATGATCAAGTCATATTTTCAATATTAATGCCAAAATTTCACAATTTCTGCCAGGGTATGCAAACTTTTGAGCACAACTGTATATTATAAACTGATAAGAAAAATGAATTTCTTAAACCGGTTAAGGGCATTTCCAGTGAAGGAAAGCATATCCTTCTCCCCCTTCCCCAGCTTATAGTCCCAGTGATTAAAAAAAAAAACTAAATCTGTAGACACGTGATGTGTCCCGTCCTTCTTTGGCTTCCCACGCTGCGGTCAGGTAATGTAGACATTTTAAGTCCTGAAAACTCTGGCTGAGGTGCGGTGACACCTTGGACTGCAGCAGTGGAGTGTCTTCATTCCTAGAAGAGGCACTAGAGGGCTGCATTATGGCGGTTTCAGGTACGTTAAAAGGGGCTTAGGATTTTTCTTTTTTTCAATTTTGCCTAGAGACAACCATTAAAAGGAAGCCTGTATATGAAAAACATGCAAGCTTCCTTTGTTTATGGGCAACACTTCAGAAAATGTTGTTAGTTGCCCGTTTGTCACTGACTTCAATCACTAACCGTGAACCAGCTTGCTGCAGGTGAAGTCCCAGAAGTAACTTCTGATTTGCACGCTTGTTATAATCAGTAACGCAAAATATACTTATACCTATGCGTTAGTGTAGAAACCAGAGTTTCCTTTAGCCCACATTGGGCCCATTTGGCATTTCAAATCGGCGGCTATTGTCAGCAATGGCACCGTCCAAATTAGTGCGGAGCTGACTTTGCAGCACCGCACCAATTCCCAGACGTGGTTCCTGTACTACTTTTGGCAACTTCGGGGGCAATTTGAATCTGTCTGTCAACTCGCACCCGAGGTTGACATGCATTGCCGGTTTGAAATCATGCCAGTTCAGCTGATTTCTAACCCGCAGCAGTTGTTTGAACCTAGAAGTAGATAGAACTCTTAACAATAGTCTGCTAAAGAAGAAGGACAGGTCATAAACAATTGCCTTTTTTTTAGCATTTGTTGACACTCTTTATTGAACCTTAGTGCTGTTGCCTGCATGTGAGTTGAAAGCTACTTGTGGTCCCCATTAGAAGCTGATGTAACAGGGTAACAACACAGAAAAATAATTGGGAGTCAGGATTACAGCATGTCATTCTGTAACAGGTATAGACCTTCATGGCCACTATGCCTGTCACTGGCGCCAACACTGGGCCACTATGCCTGCCGCTGGCACCAACAACGGGCCACTATGCCTGCCGCTGGCACCAACAATGGGCCACTATGCCTGCCGCTGGCACCAACAATGGGCCACTATGCCTGCCGCTGGCACCAACAATGGGCCACTATGCCTGCCGCTGGCACCAACAATGGGCCACTATGCCTGCCGCTGGCACCAATGATGGTGCACTGTTCCTTCCACTGACAACTAGGGATGCACCGATACCATTTTTTTTTTTTTATACGAGTACCCATACTTTTTTTTTAGTACTCGCCGACACCTACCGCAACTGTTTTGTTTACACTTCAGCTGTCAGCAATGGTACAAAGCCATGAAAAGTCATTTACAAATGAAATAATTTGATAGTAAAAAAGTTTTAAATTGTTTATCGTAATAAAAAATAAAAATAAAATAGACGTGAACAAAAATAAAATAAAAGCAGTAAAATATTAAATGGAGTAGAATAGGGAGTTAATTAAGGCAGATTAGAGTAAATTAAGGGTTAATATAAGAGGTTAAACAGAGGAACATTTGTTCATCCCCACTGACAGCTCAAAGAACCGAGCCTGAAAGTATCGGTGCATTTGCACGAGTACCGATACTTGTGCAAGTACTCGGTATTGGCACCGATACCAGTATCAGTGCAACCCTACTGACAACTATGTGGCCCTATTCCTCCCACCAATACCAATGGTAGGGGCATATTCCTCCTCCTACTGACCACAGGCACTATGTCATTTTTTTACTCCCATGGACCACCAAGTCTGAGGCATCATTTCCTCCTACTGACACCAGGACATTTTCTACTCCCACTGGCCACAGTCCAGCCCTTCGTTTAGAAAAATTGGAGATGCCAGATCTAAATAAACCCAACCTGGGAACACCATGAAAAACTGAAGCTCAGTTGATTTTTGTTTTGTCACTAGCAGCTTCAAAGCAAATCACAACAGGGATCACTGCAGCACTGAAATGCATAGTCAGATTTTCCAAGTTATCCCCCACATTGAAACCAACTTATTGATAGTGACTGTTAACCTACTTCTTTACTTGGAATGAGAACATAGCCAATGAAGTCTAAAAAGTGTCTTTTCCAGTCCTGCATACCTCTCAGTGAATGCCTCACTAGATAGAAAAGCCATGGAGACTGGTCCTTTATAACAAGTCAGTAAAGGCAAGTCCCATATAGCTTTATCCTTAGCTTTTCCTTTAAAAGTCTCCAGTCATGAGATAAATTTGATGTATACCGTTAATGACCTACACATGAAAGTGCTGGTTTCCTGGTTCTCTTTGGCTTCAATATTTTGAGCATCCAGCAAATGAAGTCTTAAAATGATTAGAGGAATACCATTTTTTTGTAGATTTGGATAGAGTGAAGGCTTAGAATTCCTGTCAATACACCATGATACAGAAAATACCGTATTCATTTTTGCTTTTAAAACAATATCAAACCTAAAATCAAAAGTAAAATGGAAAATTGAATACTTACCATAATTTTCCTTTCCTGGTGCCTATTCATGGCAGCATACGCATGGTTGGTTGATCCACCCCCGGCCAACCCACAGGACCATTATAACTCTATAAAAGAGGGACACACGCGCCCCCCCCATATTCTCGTAACTAGACTCAATTCGGCCACAAGAATAAGAACAAGGGAGGGGAATATGCTGCCATGAATAGGCACCAGGAAAGGAAAATTACGGAAAGTTAGGTATTCAAATTTTCCATTTTCATGGAGCCTTCATTGTAGCATACGCATGGTAAATAACTCACTACCAGGGAGGGAATGCTGAAGAAAACAGAATTTTTTTATTGACTATTACGAAACAGAAAATTGGAAGGTCTTCCTCCCAAAACCCAGAAGGCGAGACTAGCCAGATCTAGGCTGTAGTGAGCCATAAATGTGGAAAACGAGGACCAGCTTGCTGATTTGCAGATTATCTCAGGGGAGACCTTTGCCAAGGCTGTCCATGAAGATGAAATCCCTCTTGTCGACTGCGCATTCACTGCCTGAGGAACAGGAAAGCCCACGAGCCTGGTAAGCCCGGTGTATATTGCGCACAATCCATCCCGCTATTGTGCGCTCCAATGCTGCTTTCCCTTCACCACTGGGAGCTACAAATAATCTTTCATCTTTACAGAAGTGTACAGTAGCAGAGATGTAGGACTTTAAGGCTCTTGCTACATCCAGTTCATGCAGTTTTGATGAATTTGGTTCTTCCGGGAATGCTGGCAGGACCCATTCCTGATTGGTGTTATATGTGGAAGGGACCTTAGGTATGAATTGATCGATAGGCTGAAGGACTACTCTGGATAGAAAACGATATAGGGATCTCGAGAGCCTAGGGCTTAAATTTATGAGACTCTGCGCCCTGATGTAACAGCTACTAGGAAGGTCGCCTTCAGTGTGATGTCTTCCAAAGAACAGCCTTCCATAGGCGCAAAAGGAGGTGTTGTAAGAAAATTTAGCACTATCGGTAGGTTCCATTTGGGGTATTGACTTCTTCTTGGTGGTTTTAGCCTTATTACTGGTGTTTATAAACATTGTTCAGACTGGAGATAGAGAGATACAAAGCAACATTGTTTCTACTCTTTTTCATCCATTGCAAATTAACTACTTCAGCCCCAGAAGGTTTTACCACTAGTGGCCAGGCCATTTTTTGCGATACGGCACTGCGTTACATTAACTGACAATTGAGCTGTCATGTGACACTGTACCCAAAAAAAATTTTCCCCACAAATAGAGCTTTCTTTTAATGGTATTCGATCACCTCTGCGGTAATTTTTTGCGCTGCAAACAAAAAAAGAGCAACGATTTTGGAAAAAAATAAATATGTTTTACTTTCTGCTATAAGACATATCCAATAAAAAAAAAAAAATGTAAAAAATCTAATTTCTTCATTAGGCCAATATGTATTCTGCTACATATTTTTGGTAAAAAAAAATCCCAATAAGCGTATATTGGTTTGCGCAAAAGTTATCACGTGTACAAACTATTTGATATTTTTATGGCATTTCTCTTTTACTAGTAATGGCGGCAATCAGCGATTTTTAGCGGGACTACGACATTGTAATCTCCAGTACACAGTGATCAGCTGCTGCTTGACCAGCATGCTTGTTCGACATGAGATCGGATTCTGTTGGACGAAATGCTATACGGACAGGGCGAAAGTTAGCCAGTTTCCGCCAAACTGACCATTTTTGGACCGTGAGTACCCAGCATTAGTCTGTTAGATCTGCAGTTGCACATGTGATCAGTTATGTCACCAGCCATATGAAGCCTTGGCACACAATTGAGACACCAGCAACTTTGACAGTTATTCACAGCATACCTTAAATGCAAGTGTCTTGGTAAACTGTTAAATTGATGGGTTTAGTTCCACTTTGATTTGGTAAGCATTTTTAATTCTCCCCATTTCTTTTGCATTGGAACTAAACTCTAAGGCCTCGTACACACAATCAGATTGTTGGCAGACAAAGCGCCAGACTTTTGTCCGAAAGGGTGTGTGCCAGGATCTTGTCTTGCATACTAACGGTCCACAATTGTCGGCCAAAAAAAAAACACGAACATAGTGACATACTATGTGGAATTTCAGCTCGAGCGCCACCCTTTGGGCACCTTCTGCTTATGTCATATTTAGTGAGCATTGATTCTGAGCATGAGTGTTTGTACTTTGGACTTTTGTGTGACCGAATTGTGTACACACGATAGGAAAATCTGACAACAGACCGCTGTCCGTTAAAAAGTTACTAGCCTGCCATTCAACATTTGTTGGCGGAAAGTTGGCCAACAATTGTCTGATGGAGCGTACTAACGGTCGGATTTTAGACAAACAGTCTGTAATCGCACAATTCCCTGCCGAAAATCCGATGGCGTGTACGAGGCTTAAGCCCACTTTCACATATGGACCGTTCGGGTCCGCCTGTCAGTTTTTCAGGCAGATCTGAACGGACGCTCAATTCTCTATGGAGCGACGGATATCAGCGGTGACATGTCCACTAACATCTGATCCGTTAAATGCAGAGGGATGGAAACCCTATTTTCCATCCGTCTGGCGGATTGGATCGGATGAAAACGGACAAGCGGTCCATTTTCATCCAATCACCCATAGAGGAGAGCGGAGCTCTGACAGGTTCGTCTCTGCACAGTGAGCGGAGACAGACCTGTCATCCACCGGGTCAGCAGGGATCAATGGAGCGATCCCCCTCTGAGCAAGCCGAGTCCATCAAAAACGGACAGCCCCATGTGAAAGGGGCCTAAAGCAGGGGTCTCAAACTGGCGGCCCTCCAGCTGTTGCAAAACTATTAATCAGATGAGGCATTGCAAGGCTGACCGTTACAAGCATGACTCCCACAGGCAGAGGCATGATGGACTTGTAGTTTTGCAAAAGCTGGAGGGCCGCCATTTTGAGACCTCTGCTTTAAGGACTGTTGCCAAGGGAGTAAAAAAAGCTGAGTTTTTTACAGATCTGAAATTAGTGCATTGTTGTCTATGGGACATTGCACACAGCTGAGTAGAGATTAGCAATATAGCATTGAGTACACAGCAGTACAAAAAAAAAAGACTTCCGAGCAGGCAGGCTATTTGTTGCAGAGGAGAAATGCTGTGTCTATTCTGCAGTAAGATACTTATCTGCCTGCTCAATGTCTTCTGTAGACTTAACATTGAGCGACATATACGCAGCTGAGTTTACATTCTCGGCACAATGCCTGTATGCCGGGATGAATGAACTCTCACACATACACAGAATTTACATTATCCTCCGCTAATCAAAAGGGCTGAAAACAGTCACCCAGGGGAAGCTGGGGAGAAGATGCCAGTGCTGGTGAGGGACCTTGTGAACGGGTGCCTCTTGGGAAGGCTACATCACCAGTGCCCTCCACAGAGATTTTGCGCATGAGCCATTTATTGGTCTATTGAAACTAATAGATCACATGCACTCATACTGTGTAAAAAGCAAACATTCCCTGACCGATTAGCATGGGGTTTCGCGCACTGCTCCTGTGTGAACCCAGGCTAAAATCACTATGACAAGCCTGGGTTCATGCAGGAGTGGTTGGAAAAACTACTTGCGATTCGGACAGGAATCACACCACATTCATGTTCAAATCACATGTAATTTTTTACAGTTGGATTTGAGCCCCTTCATTTTGCATGGACGCAAATAACACCACAAAGTATCAGTACTCAGTATCAGCAAGTACTTGACCGAAAGTATCTGTACTCACAGACTGAGCCACAGAGTTTCTGCTGCTGAGGGCTAGAGAGGTGCACATCTGTTGTGCGAGTGTCTGCGCCTACCCCAGAGTATTTGGAGAACAAGAGTGCCAGAGCTGAGCCTAAAGGCCCTGATTGTGAGGATGGACTTACCTGGGCCAGTTTCCTGAGGACAGCAGACTGCACTTGGTAGAGCATTCAGCCCTGTCCAGCCACAGCCTCCTATAGACAGAGCTGGATGCTGCACCTCCGGGGCACACTAAAATGCCAGATGTGCACAGCAGATAGGTGCCCCTGGTGAAAGTGGCCTAAGGCTGGCCATAGATTATTATTTTGATCAGTCAGCAGGCTGAATAAAAAAAAAAGGAAACACTATACAGTAATCAGTGCTGCCAACAATCCCAATCAACAGAAGCGAACTGTCAGATCGACTTGTGTTGAGCAGGAACAACCATAGGTGGATCGAAATCCAGCCAGTCCTTGCTGAACTGGACAATTTTGACCCATCTATGTCCAGATTCAGGAAGCAAAGCCGATCTGTCTTCTCTGCTCTGCTAGTAATGCCGGATCTCAGAATTCCAAGTCTAACCCCTAGGTCACACCGATGCGTTTTGACAATTCCAAATCGCGAGACAAGTCGCACCCCATTGCTGGCAATGGAAATGTTCGGATTGCAGCAACTCATATCGCACTACTTCCCCCCCCCCCAATTTCATTGCAACTTGAATAGACTTCTGTTAAACGCAGTCGCAATTAAATTGAAGGTGCAAATAGCACTGATCTGCAGATTTCAACAGATAGATAAGGTGTGTCCTCCCTATACTGTAATAAAGTTTTGTCAAAGCTAAAGGAGAGCGTAAATCAGATTGTATAGTGCAGAGGTCTCCAAACTTTCTAAACAGGGAGCCAGCTTACAGTCCTTCAGACTTTAGGGGGGACGGACTGTGGCCTTTGGGAGTAGAAAAGGTCCCAACATCAGAGGGAAAAAAACAATGCCCCATCATTGGGGTCAGAGGTGCATGATTAATCGTTTAAAAAAATAAAATAAAATCACGATCTCGATTCAACCCCCCTCAAAATCTTAATCCAGCATTTCCATGATTCGTGTAACAAGTGCATAGCCGTCCCCTGCTCACAGCTTTAAAAAAAAAAAAAAAAAAAAAAAAGGCTGTGGGAGTAGAAATGGTCTCGGGACAGTGAGAGTAAACAGTGCATCTTTGGCATTAGAAGGAGAAATTCCTCCCACTGACAACTATCGTTGGTGTCAGTGGGAGGAATAGTGCCTTGTTGATGTCATTAACAGAAATGATACACCATTGTTGGTGTCAATCGAAGGAATGCTGTTTTGCATCAGCGGGAGGAAAAGTGCCCCAAGGGCTGGATAAAGGCAAAAGGGCCACATCTGGCCCCAGTTTAGAGACCACTGTTTTAGATCAAAGGGATGAACTTTGGTCTGTAAATGAGGTCAGTAAGGATGAGCTCAGACGTGTTCGCAACTCCACGTGCCCGCCAGGAAGCCGAAACTCCGCAGTGCTAATCAGAGGCAGTGAGACATTTCCTGATCCGTGGCTGCACAGATCGGGAAACGTCCCACTACCTGTGATTAGCGCTGCGGAGTGTCAGCTTCCTGGCGGGCACGTGGAGTTGCGAACACGTCTGAGCTCATCCTTAGAGGTCAGTTTAACCACTTAAAGACTAAGCCCTTTTCTGACACTTGTTGCTTACAAGTTAAAAACATTATTTATTGCTAGAAAATTACTTAGAACCCCCAAACACACACACACATATATATATATATATATATATATATATATTTTAGCAGAGATCCTAGAGAATAAAATGGTGGTTGTTGCAATATTTTATGTCACACTGTATTTGCGCAGTGGTCTTTCAAACGCAATTTTTGTTGAAAAAATACACTTCAACTAAAAAAAACATTAAAGTTAGCCCAAGTTTTTGTATGATGTGGAAATTGATGTTACGCTAAGAATCGTGATCCTTAATCTAAGCAAAAAAATTGTGATTCTCATTTTATGCAGAATCATGTAGCTCTAGTGGGAGGCATTGTGCCCCATCCTTTGGGGGGTCAGCGGGAGGCATTGTGCCCCATCCTTTGGGGGGTCAGCGGGAGGCATTGTGCCCCATCCTTTGGGGGGTCAGCGGGAGGCATTGTGCCCCATCCTTAGGGGGGTCAGCGGGAGGCATGGTGCCCCATCATTGGGGGTCAGTGGGAGGCATGGTGCCCCATCGTTGGGGGGGGGGTCAGTGGGAGGCATGATGCCCCATCGTTGGGGGGGGGGGTCAGTGGCAGGCATGATGCCCTATCGTTGGGGGGGGGGGGGTCAGTGGCAGGCATGGTACCCCATCGTTGGGGGGGGGTCAGTGGCAGGCATGGTGCCCCATCGTTGGGGGGGGGGGGGGTCAGTGGCAGGCATGGTGCCCCATCGTTGGGGGGGGGGGTCAGTGGCAGGCATGGTGCCCCAAGTGCCAGATAAAAACAAGCAAAAGTCCACAGTTTGGAGACCCCTGGTATAGGGTATGGACTCCTTTAGATTTACCAAATAACAGGACACACCTCACCTATCCCATCAGACAGGCCTTTGTACCACACAGTAGATGGTAGAGCTGAAGGCGATTGTATGGTGACACGTTTAATTTACAAGCAATGTCTCTGACTCAGTGTGTATTATAATGGAGCTCCTCTATGTCAATTGTTTCCTCACAACAAGCTTTATTAATATAAGCAGCTGCAGTACGAGTTCTGTGTATTGCAGCAGTCCAATCCCAGTGACAGCGCTGCCCGCCGAACCCGAGGCTGGCCGGACGCATACTACCACCCATATACTCTCCATATACCCCATTACCGGTCCCCGGTATACCCAGACAACACACGTACCTCCCGGACGCCTGATTTCCGGCTCCAGAGCTTTCAAAAATTCCGCGCTATCGCACAGCGTGATGACGTCACGAGATAACGGCTCGAGGCGGTTCTACAGAGCTGTGGGCAGGGTACTGGGCGGAGCATGGTGGACGGGGAGGGTGACGGGCGCCATGTTTGTTTGGGGCGAGTGCCAGTGCCAGTGTTGTCGCATTGGTACTGCTCATTTGCTCCTATGATTGTCGGTGTCCCTGATTTGGAGCAATGTCCCTCTGTCCCTCATTCCTCCTCATTTGTCCCTCATTTTGGTCTGATCTATATAGTTGTATATAAAATGCACTTTTTATCTATCTTAAAGTGTTTTCCAGGGCTAAACCTTTCATCTGAAACATTTCATCTGATTTCTAAATTGCTGCATTTGTAAATTCTAAAAGCCAATATAAAGGAATAGTAGTGGTAAAAAAAAGCACTTGTGGGTTAAACCAATCTTGTTTTTTTGTACAATTCCCCTTTAAGGGGGCGTGGCAAGGGGTGTGTCCTATGCCTGCATACTTTTGCTGATAGGTGTCCCTCAATCCCATCTCATAAAGTTGGGAGGTATGTTACTGTAATGAATATTGAATTTGGGAACAATACAGTGACATGAAGGACAGGATTTACTCTTGCAGAGGTGCTCCTGGATTCATCTGATTTTTTTTATCAAGGATCTTCTTCCCAATAAATATAGCTACCCTATAAATGCTAGTTTTAATTATAATATAATGCTTTGTTGACCTAGTGGATTTGTTCATGTTCTCTTTATTTGTCACAGTATGATGGCCGAAAAATAAAAAAAAAAGTAGATCTGAAATGTTTTTTCCTGGCACAAACAAGGCAGTACAAAGCCAGGTATACACCATTCGTTTTCTTTTCCCGTATTGTAAAAACGAGCGTTGTAAATACCGTTTTAGAGCTGTCTTCAGGTCGGTCAGGACAGGCTGGGCAGCCATGTGATCTCCCCGGCTGACGTCAGAGGGACTAATGCAGCGTTCTCTGTCAGGCTCTAATAGAGGGTCTGGCAGTTTTTGAGTTATACGTGTTAACAAACCCTGTAGACTGACCTCCTTTGCAGACCGAACAACCTGCCCCTCCGGTCGGTCGCTCAGTCAAACCACCACCCCCCCGTTGCTTGCTCGTCTCCCCACCAGCCCCGCCCTTACCCCATCTAGGTCACGGGCACTTCCTGATTGGCTGGGAGGAGAATCAGGAAGACAATAGTGAATATTAATTCACTGTTGTCATAAACTGGGTGGGCGCAGTGCTCTGCGCTCCGAGACCACCTTTTTTTGAAGCCAATTAGAGCCTCAGGCTCTAATCATGTGCTTAAAAAAAAAAAAAAACATTGAAATACAGGCGTCCAGCGCATGGATTAGGGGAGCGGTGCCAATGCGCCCCCAAATGGACGGGCCGCCACTGGCCCCCCGAAGTCAAACTAAAATGCCAGTTTGAAATCAGTGTGAACAAGGACTCATAACCACTATAAACCCTCAAAAAACACAAAACAAAGCAACTTTTATACATTGTAGCCAATGTGGTGGCTGCTTTAGTTTTCTTTTCTAGTAAAGTCTGGAATTTTAGTCAGAAAAAGAGTCCTGCTAGACCACTTCGGGCTGGTCCCTTTTGCAGTTATACCTATGTAAAACATTAAAAATAAGTGTCTATACTGTTTAAAACCCAGTATTACACTGTCCCATCCTGCTCTGCACATGCTCAGTTGCTCTCCATTTTTAGGCAAAGTGAAGGACCACCTCACACCCAGCCTGGGTGTCTCCACCAAGATACAGCCTCCTGTACTCTGGAACCAGGTATTATAGCTGAGCATTACACCCAAGAACTAGACAACACTAGCTTAGGTGCAAACTGACACTGTATTGTAAACTCACACAGAATGTACACCACACAAAATTAGATAAGAGCTTGATCGCATTATCCTAAACAATGCAAACTGCTAACAGTAATATCAGTACATCTAATGAATAGCTAACATAAACATAAACAGTAAGCTAACTGAACAGCAAGCTAATTAACAACTAGTCACCTAGACAAGCCTAAATGTCATGCCCACCCAGACAGTTCGACACTAGTATTCAAGAAGATCCTGGACTGTCAAAATCTCATTACCTAGCTTCACTTGTGTAATCTGTCCACTAGGCAAGTCATCATAAGACATCAGACGACACCAGAAGTCCCAGAAAATGTAGCTGCGCTCTTGAGCGTCTGTGGCATAAGACTAAGTTCCAGTAAGACTTCACACAATATAAATCTGCCCTCCTAAAATACTATTCCTGCTTCCACACTGCCAAACAGACCTACTTTATCACACTCATTAACACCTTCTCATCCAGTCCACGTCAACTCTTCTCTACCTTCAACACTCTACTCTGTCCTCCACTGCCTCCACCCTCTAACTCACTCACTGTCTAGGAGATCGCCAATCACTTCAAAAATAAGATCGATACAATTCACGAGGAGATCACCAACATGCAAAAACCTCCCCATGCAACACCCCATGTCCACAGATACAATCATTACTTCCAGGGCTTTTTTTCTCAGACATTAGGTTCAGGAACTCCCCTTTTCCGAGTCACCCCTTTTCCTCGCCCCCACCCACCTCCGAGCACCGTTCCTTGGTTCCATCCCCTACCCACCTCCCAGTACCGCCCCTTTTAGACAATACAGAACCAAGTATCATTTTGTGGTGCTAAGTAATTTGTATGGAATTTGGTAACGATATTAAGAAAAGCAGTAAAATAGATCCCCGTCAGAACAATAGATTCCCCTAACAACAATGTATCACCCACAACAAAATTCCCCCCCAGCAACAATAGACTCCCGGAAGCATCAACAGATCTCTACACAGCCGGCATTAATAGACTCTCTGGCAGCCATCAACAATAGACCCCTCCCCCAACAGTAGATCTCCTTCAGCAACAACTGACCCCCCCAGCAACATAAGACCCACCCCTAGCAACAATAGGTCCCGCACCAGCAACAATAGACCTCCTCAGCAACAATAGACCCCCCTGCAAAAATAGATCTCCCTCCACCTAGAATAGATCCCCCAGCAGTGAGCATCAATACCCTGCAGCACACCCCGGAACCATAAGTCTGTAAATGGAAATGGTATGGCAATGAGAGAAGTCATGTAATTAGGTAAAGCGGATGGCTAGATCCTGCAGAGATAGTGGACAGTCCAAAGCTCAGGGCAAGCATCTTGAGGGAAGCAGAAGCACACTCCAGGACATGTAGACATGTCCTGGACATGTAAATCTGCTAGTCCATATATGTAACACTACTGATAATGTCAGAAGCAGTCTGCTGTATACTAACTTTAAAACTATATCCAAAATATGCCCAAAACTGTTTACACAGGGAATAATCACACACGATGGTGGTTGGAAAATTTCTCATTTACTCTTATGATTGACAAGGCTTTTTTACAGCCAAGAAATAAGGTTAGATCACATGTCAAATGCCTGAAAACAATAGAGTTCTATGCCTTAGTAGGCATTCAAGGTCAATGTTGGTTATGTGCCTAGAAATACAAAATGTCATCAATGTCAAGGCTTTTCTACAGCTAAGAAATAAGGTTAGATCACATGTCAACTGCCTGAAAACAATACAGTTCTATGCCTCAGTAGGCATTCAAGGTCAATGTTGGTTATGTGCCTGGAAATACAAAATGTCATCTATTTTCGCAGGAGAATGGAGCTGTAGAAAGGGGACTTTAAGGGAGAGCCCTGCATGTATAACCAAATGAAAATGAGTCTCCAAGCACAATTCTCTGAGCGCTGATGTTCTGGGGAGTGGCCTGGATGGAGCTGGGTTAAAGCGGCTTTTACTCTGATACCTGGGCTCTTGTAGGTGTGCGGTGTTTGGGCTTTTCCTCTTGCCTCCTCACCATCTGTCAAACACACTCTGAAGAGCGATGCACTGCAGATTGCTGTTCAGTGGTAAGTGGGTAACCCTAAGACAGGAAGTGTGTTACTGGAAAAGTCAAGAGGTGAAAATAAGGAACAAAAAAAGACCTTCAAAAAGAAAATGAATGCAGCCACCACATCTAAGTAGATAAGCGGCAAAATAATCATGTTTTTTTTTAGGGTTTTAAATTGCTTTATCTATGTAACTATGCTGAATAGCTCAGTCTATCTAGTGGTTTTATTCAGGGAAACGACTTGTGTATGCAATCAAAATGAACCCCTGTGCAATTACTATAGAGTTTCCAAAATTATTGTATACTCAAAGGGCCCATCCCTCTGATGAAGCCACGTGACTGTAGTGTAACGTGTAAAGGGTGGAGCCAGTGTCGTAGGACATAACACAAGGAAGTTGGTCAGAAGGTAATCCTGCTCAAGGCTAACACACAAACAGAAAAAAGTTGGACTTTTAAGGGGACATCATAGGTTTCTTATATGCTGTGATCACAAAATGCAGCTTTCATCTACATTGCCCCCTTTTGTATTAAAGGAGATAGTGAGAGCTTTTTGTCAGTGGTGCACCAGTGCACATTATGTGAGTGTAATTTTATTGGTATTTGGGAATAAAATTTTAGAATATTACAGAAAGCACTATGATGGCTTTATCTTTTTATCTTTGAGCACTGTCTGAATCTTGCTGAATATCAACAGTGGTATAATACCCAATGGAACCATTTGGAAATATGGAGTAACACCTGGGATCGATCCCAGTTTACATCATACAAGCGCCTATCATTCCCTTAAAGGGGCAGGTGCATTTTGACTGATTGTTCATAGGTCAGAATACAAGGTGAGCAGAAATGGGTGAAGGCATTTGCATTACATGGTTTATTCACAGAAGATATTTGTGAAGCATGAATTGGAGTTGTTAGAATCATATTTGAAAAAACACAAAGCATTTCATTTTATTATAATTTGTATGTTTTTAATTTAATTTGGTGCATGTTTTTTTATTTTTATTTTTTACTGTGAATGTTTAAATCATCACATTGTGCAGCGCTATTTTGATTAAAATAAAGGACTTGTGTACATTGGCCTTGGTTGCATCAGAACTTTTTTTCTCTCCATAGATGGCAGAGAATGCAAAATCAGCTTGATGCATCTTAGAAGGAACTCAGAAGCATCTACAATCCAAACGCAAGATGACTGCACCTTAAAGTATTATGGGTTTTCCAACTACATAAGCCCCACAAAAGCAGACAGATTCTCACATATCTGTATGTAGCACCCTGAAGTTTAGGCAGGGTTGCTCTTAAATCTTTTGCCAAGTGATAGTTGCCTTGGCCAATTGTTAGGAGGTCAATTGATTTTGCCCTAATTCTGGATTTGCTGCAGTTCTCTCTTCTGTCACTAGATGGCCAGGTATCTAGTGACATTAGATAAGACAAGGGCATTGCAAGGACAGATTAGGAATAGATGGGGTGTCTCAGCCAATGGGCAGGGATTTTCTTGAGTCCCTTGGTCTGCTGGGAGAACCTATTTATTTGGGTGGAGTCAGGTGATCAGGGGTTCTGTGCCACCTGGACGGCTGTCTGGGTGTACATGTGTTATGCTGCCCCGGGCTGCTAGGCCAGAAACCTAAGGACTATCCCAGGGACATCTGGCTGCTAGGCTGTCTGAGGGCCTATCCAGAAGTAGGAAAGCAGTGTAGGGTTGGGACTGCTGGCTTTTAGTCCAAACAGAAGTTACTGTTCCGCTGGCCGGGGAACCAGTCATGGTTGGAGGTAGAGGGAAAGCTGTCGCTACTGAAGGTCCATCCACCTTGTTACTGAAGACCATTGTGAGTAAGCTGAGGCCAGTACCAGAGCAGACTTCTTGCCAGCCGGGGACGGTGAAGAAGTGGGAAAACTTCAGCAAGTGCCAAGTCAGGGACCCAGCGGGACAGCCGAGGTGACGCTTGTGGAGTGGCAAGCCACCTAACGTGTCAGCAGGGGTGAAGCTTGAAGAGTATCTGTGAGTGCCAAGCCAGGGACCCAGCAGGGAAGTGGGGGTAACGCTTGAGGAAGACACTGAGTGCTACAGTGAAAGAGCTCAGGGGATCCAGTGGCTAGTGGATCTGAGGTCTAGTGAGAGTGACTGGGAGTTCGTTGAGTGAAGACCCACAGTGAAGGAGTGTGGGGTAAAGAGAACTGTTCGTGTTGCAGATAGTTGAATACCTTTACCGTTAGTAACAGCTACAAGATACAACAGCTACAAGATACAGCTACAAGATTGTTGCCATAGGAGACCTACTGTTAGGTACCTGGTAGTAGAGCCTGACTTGTAGGAGAAGACCTCTCATACAACGCTGGTTCAGAAGCCACTGGAGTGGGAACAGTGGTCTCCTGAGCGCAGTGGGTTAGGAGTGCCTGTTGAAGTAGAGTCTCTGATGCTGAAGAGAGGTAGAGATCCCGCAGGGATGGCTGGACTGCAGATCAGGTGGAGACTGGAGGCAGCAGGCTGGAACACTGGAGATGCAGAGATCACTGGAGCTGAAGCTGAAGGTGCAACAGCAAAGAATAAACAGCAAGCACAAGCAAGGTCAGACAGTCCGGGTCAGCAGGTAGGTGAGACAGGCAATAACGGCAGGCAGAGGCAGAGTAGGTAGACAAGCAGAGATCGGCAACGGTATCAGGCAGAAGCAGTAGAATAGTCAGGCAGGCCGGGTCGGATAGGAGCAGGACGGATGGTCAGACAAGCCGGGTCAAATCAGGTAACAATCAATCAGGTGCAGGTTACAGGAATCACAGACCTGAGACGAAGCAGCAATGTGCCAGTGGCACAGGGGAACTTTTATGCGCTCTTTGGCGCCAAAACGGCGCGAACGCGCGCACGCCCGTGCGCCCGCGCACAAGCGCCGCGCACCCGAGCGCCGCGCTGATGCCTGGAAACAGCAGGACTTTGCTGCAATGTTCGCATAGGAGTGCACCGGCGCATAGGCGCATGCAAACGCCCAGGTCTGGCGCCGGCGGCTCCCTGACACCTACCTATACAGAAGCGGTGTCCGGCTAGAGGCCTTCACCTGTATAACTGTCTATCTATAGACGTCTCAGAGTCTGCTAATTATCTTTGCATCTACCTAAGGTTGTCCTGGCCCTAACCCTCTCTCCTACAGTTCTGTTTAAGAGACAATATAACTCTTTGCATTCAAAAAGTGTCTGGCGCCCACCTGTTCATCTTGCATTACACCCACCATGCCTCGTGACCCACTCTACACTGAAGGATGTCAGCTCTCCCTAACTCTGGAGGTAACTATTAGGCCTAAAGAGGCCAGGGACTACGTGTATCATTGTGAAATTCAAAGTTTTCCAATTCACATAATGTCCACATTTCTTCAATATGCATTTCTTTCCAAAAAAAAAAAAAAAAAGGGAATATGAAATATCATGAATGTACTTGTGACATACTGTACACATCACAGGTATACAAGCCTTATCTGCTAACATACAAATGATGTCTGTGTACGGATCCATGCACCTGCTCTTGCCCGCATGTCAAAAAGAAGAGCTGGAAGTGTACAGTGACTGTGCATTTGACCATCATCATCCAGCAGGCCTCTCGGGGGTACCGCTACATATTCATGCAAACCTTTATCCCAAAAGGAGGAAAAAACTGTTTGCTGTGACTTATTATAAAAAGTGAGCTGGAGTTTGACTTTAATATGTTTAGTGTATTTAAATCTGCTAATACAATTAACACTACCCTCACTCCCATGTGGAAAATGCGGCTCTCTGCTGTGCCTCCTAGTCTCAATCCTCCAGAGTTGTGTCTCATTAATACAGGTGGTTACTGGCCAGATCAGCAGGTTAAAACAGAGTGAAAAAAAAAACAAAGAAAAGAAAATGAATGCAGCCACCACATCTAATGATTGGTATACTGCAAGATATTATATTTGTGGTTTTGGATTTAATAAAAGACTGCAAGCAGGCAGGATATTATCGCAGAAGAGACATTAAATGTCTCTTCTGCAACAAAGTACACCCACAGTGCCTGCTTGCTCACAGTCTTCTGTGGCATGTAAACTGAGCTGTGCATGCACAGCTCAGCTTACAACACCAGCATAGCCCATGTGTGTTGGGATGACTGACTCCTGTGCATGCAAAGGAGTTGCGTCATCCCGCTCCAGCCAATTGAGATACCCAAAAACTGTCGCCTAGGGCGAAGATACCAGTACCAGCGAAGGTCTTGGTCTGTTATTGGGTAGGTAACTTTAATGGCTTTAGTTCCACTTTAACCACTTTCTGACTGCCCTATAGCAGTTTTACTGCTACAGGACAGGAGCATTTGCGCCCGCTACCCGGAAAAGCGAGATCATGTATATATACATAATCTGGCTCTTCTGGGTAGTGGGCACGAATGTGTGCCGCCACCAGCGGCTCGTTCCCGCTCTGATTATACACAGCAGGAGCCGATCAGGGGATACCATGAGCCCTGTGTCTGCCGACACCCGTCGACTGCTATTCTGTGTCTCTGCAGGATGATCAAAGGGTGCCGGCAGTCATCGAGTTTGCGGTACCCCCTGATTGGCTACCGGTGTGTATAATCAGATCGGGAACAAGCCACTGGTGGCGGCACGCATTCGTGCCCACTACCCAGAAGAGCCGGATTACGTATATATACGTGATGTGGCTCTTCCGGGTAGCGGGCGCAAATGCTCTTGCCCTGTAGAAATAAAACTGCTCCAGTTCTGACAGGAGGGGAAGCATGGATCCTGTGTCTCTGCAAAGCAGGGACATAAATCCATGTCTTCCCCTAGTAAAAGTACCTCCCACACTGTAGTAAAACACAGGCTAGGCACACAATTAACCCTTTGATTGCCCCTGATGTTAAAGAAGTTGTAAAGGCAGAAGGTTTTTTTTATCCTAATGCATTCTATGCATTAAGATAAAAAGCCTTCTGTGTGCAGCAGACTCCCCAGCACCCCCTAATACCCTAGCCCCATCTCTCTCCAGCAATGTCCATGAGTCCCTTGGCCGTCTGGGACTCTTCTGATTGGCTGAGACACAACAGTGGTCCCATTGGTTCCCACAGCTGTCAATCGAAGGCAGTTAGACAATCAGGAGAGAGAGGGGGCAGGGCTGAACGGCAGCTCAGTGTCTGAATGGACACACAGAGCTGCAGCTCGGCTCTGGGTGCCCCCATAGCAAGCTGCTTGCTGTGAGGGCACTCAAAAGGAAGGGAGGGGCCAGGAGCAGTGAAGAGGGACTCGAGAAAAGGAGGATCCAGGCTGCCCTGTGCAAATCTACTGCACAGAGGAGGCAAGTATAACATGTTTGTTATTTTCAAAAAAAGGAGACTTTACAAACACTTTAACCCCTTCCCAACCAGTGTCATTAGTACAGTGACAGTGCAGATTTTTTAGCACTAATCACTGTATTACTGTCAATGGTTCCCAAAAAGTGTCAGTTAGTGTCTGAACGTGCGCTGCAATATCGCAGTCCCACTATAGGTCGCTGATCACCATTAGTAGTAAAAAATAAATAAATAAATAAAAATATCCCATAGTTTGTAGATGTTATAACTTTTGCACAAACCAATCAATATCCGCTTATTGGGATTTACCCCCCAAAATTTGTAACAGAATACATATTGGCACGTATTTTTTTTAAATAAATTCGATTTTTTTTCATTTTTTTTATTGGATATGTTTTATAGCAGAAAGTAAAAATATTGTTTTTTTTTTTTCTTCAAAATTGTCTGTCTTTTTTTTTTTGTTTTGTTTAGACTGCAAAAAAAAATAAAAAAATAAAAAATGCAGAGGTGATCAAGTACCACCAAAAGAAAGCTCTATTTGTGGGAAAAAATAGGGCATCAATTTTAATTGGGTACAGTGGCGCACGATTGCATAATTGTCAGTCAAAGTGGAGTTCCACCCAAAAATTGAACTTCCGCTGTCCGGGTTCCTGCCCCCCTCTGGTGTCACATTTGGCACCTTTTAGTGGGGAGTGGGCAGCAGATACCTGTCTAATACAGGTATTTGCTCCCGTTTCTGACAAAAGATCGCCGCAGTATCCTCGATGATCTACGCCATGTCCGGCCCCTCCTCCATCCCCCCGCGCTGTCTTCTGGGAGACACAGGTCCCAGGAGGCAGAAGGGACCACTCAGAATGCGCAGCGTGACTCACGCATGTACAGTAGGGAACCAGGTTGTGAAGCCTCAAGGCTTCACTTCCCGATTCCTTTACTAGCAATGCCAGCGCCTCCACCCGGAGCTGAGGGACGGCTTTGGGTGAGGACATCGCGGGCATTACCTGTCCCTGCATTTCTGCGGCAGCTCCTGCACACCCGCAAGAGCCTCCCGATCTCCCGGGAATGATCGGTGCAGCTGGGAACAGCCTGTGATCACCAATCTCCTTTGTATCGATATTTAGCTGACAGCCGCTTCTCCTCTCTCCCTCCCGCGGCTGTCAGCTAAAAACTATACAGGGAGATCGGTGATCACAGCTGTCCCTCCTGCTGTGCACCGATCATTCCCAGCTGCTCTGTCTGCTCCTCCCCCGGCCCCCTCCATGTCCTTCCCCCCCCCCCCCCCCCCGTTCTCCTCTGGCCCCCTCCATGTCCTTCCTCCGCCCCCGCCCCCCACAGCTGGCTCCCTTCCTCTCCCGCCGGGCTGTGGGGGGGAACTAGTAATAGGACACAGTGAGCGAGATCGTCCTCAGTCACTTTGTCTGTCTCAAAGGGGAGATGTCAGGGGCCTGTTTAGACCCCTGACATCTCACCAAAGCCCCCCAAAAAATATATAAAAAAATATTGTAAAAAGATTCTAAAAAAATGAAAGAGTGTGAAAAAAATAAATAAAAAACTA
This sequence comes from Aquarana catesbeiana, assembly GCF_042186555.1. Lineage (NCBI taxonomy): Eukaryota > Metazoa > Chordata > Amphibia > Anura > Ranidae > Aquarana > Aquarana catesbeiana. The sequence goes on along the minus strand of NC_133326.1, from coordinate 598,901,368 downwards.
CTGACACTACTCTCCCCTGCCCTACCAACACTCTCCACTGCCCCAACCCCCTCCCCCCACAAAGTATTGTGGAAAAAAAATTAAAAACAAATTAAATTGTATAAAAAATCAATTAAAAATAAAAAAAAATACTGACACCATACACATACCACCCACCCCCTTCCCCAGAAGCACTACAAAAAAAATATTGAAAAAGCGATTTAAAAAATATTTTGCTGCGGAGGGTGGGGGCGTTTGCAGGAGCGAAGCGCCACCTCCCTGAAATGAGTTTCTGCAGGTTGGGATATCTGGGATAGAGACAGCAATAAAAAATTTGACAGAGGTTCCAACTTCCCCAACTTTATACAGAACAAAAAAAAAATTGCCTAAAGTTACACTTTATTCTATTGACCTCAGGCATTATACTGCAACACTGTTAATTTTTAATTTTCAATAAAGCTGTAGAAAAAAAAAACAGTATTTTTTTTCCATAGCCTGGAAGTAAATGTTAGGGACGCTGTTGTGGAAGAGTATGGCGGAAGTTGTTAATAAATGGCCCGGAAGTAGTATGGTGTGGCGAAGTTTTTATAAAATCACCCGGAAGTAAAAAAGTGCGGCGGAAGTTTCGTTTGCAGCGCGTTGTTCCTACCTGTGTGTGAAGTGCAGACCGGGGAAGGAACGGCAGCATGGCGGACGTTACCGCCCGTAGCTTGCAGTACGAGTACAAAGCGGTAAGTAGACATAGCATACTTGCTCATATACCAGTGTAAGCCGGGAGAGGTTAGACTGAGCAGTCGCAGTGGGCTCTCAGGGGTCCCATGGAGGGAGTACAGTGGGATGTCCTGTAGACCAGCCAATTTAGGCAGCTTTATCCCACAATTGATAACTTTTTCAGCACTCTTTGTGGTTGGCAGTCTATTACTGGGATCTCCAGGGCCATTGGCTCCTTGGCAGGTCTCTGGAAATCTGGCCCCTACATGTTACATTCTCCTTCAGTTTTTAATTAAAAACTGAATCTACTCGTTTTAGGGCTTGACAAATCGCAGGTCACTACGGTCACCAGAAAACCACGCCCCGCTGCCCGGGCACCTACCAGCCCATCAACTGGTGGTGTTCTGTTGAATAGTGCATCTCCTCGGATAATGCCTCAGACGACCTGTGCATGCGCAGTACCTAACGTAACTCCAGCTGATCTCCCAATCAGCTGGCGTGATGTCAACAGTGCGCATGCACGATTGTCGGAGGCGTTATCTGACTACATAGCTCCCAACTGTCCCTGAGTTCGAGGGTCCCTGATTTGGAGCAAAGATTCGCGGAGGGAGAATCTAATTATCACATTTTGCATTGCTCTTTGCGCATGTGTGAGACATCACTGCTCACGTCACAGGCGGAAGGCGATCTGCACTATTCAACAGAACACCGCGCTTTGCTGATCGTCAGAAAATGCATCTGAGGATCTGTGCATGCGCAGTGCTGACCTCACACCAGCTGATCACGAGATCAGCTGGTGTGACGTTACGTCCTGCACATGCGCAGATCTTCGGAGGCATTATCCAACGGTTTGCGGTATTCAACAGAACACCGTCACCGGGCGTGAGCAGCTCCCACTGCCTGAGCGGATAGCTCCTGCCTTGATGCCCTCACACCTCCTGTCATCAGGGGGTTCCAATCACACAGCATATCCTTTCCCTGTACAGGCTGGAAACCTCTATCGCTATACGGTCACATCATACTAGCTTTCCTCCGTGTGCGTGCTCCTGGATACTGACGTTATCGGAGAGCGCGTGCACATGAGGAACATAAAAGAAAGGTGTATGAGAGATTATATCGGGGGAGAAGGGGTATCTTGTGGTGTCATGTTGGGGAGCATACCCTGCGGTGTGAGTAGGTGCGGGGGATTTATTGTGTCACGGAGGGGGGTAGCCTGAGGTGTTAGGGGGGTGCAGAGTCATATCCTGTGGTGTCATGGGAGGGGGTGCTATCCGGTGTTGTGAGGCATGGAGGGGTATCCATAGGCATCACGGGGGGGGGGGGTATTCTGTGCTGTAATGTGATTTCGGGTAGTGTGTGTATGCGCAAAAGTGAATCATGTGGTGTCACTGAAGTGCAGAAGGCCATCCTGTGGTGTTAGTGCAGAGGGGGGTATCTTGTGTTAGCGGGGTGCAGAGAAGTGCCCTGTGCTTTCTGGGGGAAGGGGTATGTGTAGGCGTGTCCTGTGGTCTCACGGGGGTGCAGAGAGATATTCTAGAAGGGAAGTGAGCCTCACATCCCTAGAGCCCCAAAGGGACATGCATCCCCCGAAAACCACCCAGTGAGAAAGCCGTCCCATCCAGCAGCATGCCCAGCTCCAGTCCCCCTCCATGTGCAAATCCAAGATCTGCCACTTCCGCCACCGAAAACAAAGTCCTGCTAGTCAAAAAAACTGGCTTCTAACTCTTTTAGCTGGATTCAAAGTAAATTTGTCCATCTCTGTACTAGTTTGTGTAGTACGATTGTGATAAGCACGGCCAGCTCAACCCTATAGCTGATGAGAGGGGCTTCCTCATTGTGTTTAGGCGGATCTAAACCCCCCTATCCTTATCAGCCAAGAAAGCTGCCATCTTGGCCTCTGTTTGATCTTAAATTTTAATGGGGAGCAGTTATGAGGGGTTTTGTTCTGCATTGAGGGAGGATTACGCTACAGTAAGTATTCGCAGCATTTTGCCTAGGAAGATAACAGCATTGCCCTCGCCTCTCGCCTGGACCACCAAATGATCAGCTTATTGGAGCTCATGTGGCATTTGATGTATCGGGGTGTCAGAAACAAGAACTGTGGTAACAGATCCTATCAGGGCCTATTAACACCAGAAACTGTGCGCTTTTGCATGCACATTGGTGCAAGTTTGTGTTTTTTTTTTTTTTTTTTTTTTTTACATGTATTTGCGCTTAAAATTTTTTTTGAACTTGCATTTCCTTTGAGGTCACTACCTTCTTTCTTCTTTGGGCTTTTATGTGTGTCCTTGCAGTGTTTTTCTGTGCGTTTGTGGTGCGCTGTAATGGTGTTGACTATGCCCATAGGATAACCTAGGGTTTGTATTGTCTATGTAGTGGGAATAAGTTAAAAAATGCATTCCACTGCACCTGGTGTGAATGTGTCCTGAAGGTTCTTGTCAGGTCTCTGCAAGAGAAGAAATATTGTTCTCGCCTCCCCAGCAGCCCATGTGTCCTGCTTCACCCATGTTTCAGTGCTTCTGCCTCCGGCTGTGTTTTCAGCATTTGGAACTCTGGGGCTGTTACATATCTGTGTTCCCTGCCATGCATTTGTGGTGACTTTCTTAGACTTCTGGGTCAGTGCAGGACTCGGTAGTGATGTAGGATTGGGGGATGGAGCTGCAGCATGCAGTGGGTGGACGCAGACCTCCAATACTGCCGGAAGTGTTAAATGCTGAAGGCTCTGGCAGAGGATGCAGTGCTGAATTGGGGGGGAGGCCTTAATGTCGAGAGCCCGCATGTAGACGTACCTAAGGATAAACAGAGCAGGGAGCACGCTTCCTACACAGTTACCGGCGGCTAACAGAAAGCAAGTAGGGTTCGGGAGCTTTTCGATCATGTGACCACTGTGACAGCCAATCATGGCGGTCACATGATCAGAAACCCTGTCCCATCTCCCAGCTGACGCCAAGAGGTTAAAGCAAAATGTTTACCCAGCTTCAAGCCTCAGCCTCTTCTTTCAGTAGCACAGGGACAAGGAAACTGCAGGGCACCGTACATTGGGTGCATCCTGCAAAATGAGTTGTGGTGGGGGATGTGGGACAGCTGTGACCAGTAAAACAACACATTGCTGGTGTGATTGATCTCCTTAACAATAAAAGATGCGGACCACAGTTTACATGTAGCCTTTTATATATATATATATATATATATATATATATATATATAATAGGGGTGCAACGGATCAAAAAACTCACGGTTCGGATCGTTCCTTGGGTCAGGGAGTCAAGGATCGGATCATTTTCAGATCAACAACAAAAAAAAAATTAATTGAATTTACAAAAACCTGTGAAAATTCCACCACCACTGTAATATCCACGTCATCTACCCCCCCTGTGTAATATCCACGTCATCTTCCCTCCACTGTAATATCCACGTCATCTCCCCCCACTGTAATATCCACGTCATCTCCCCCCACTGTAATATCCACGTCATCTCCCCCCACTGTAATATCCACGTCATCTCCCCCCACTGTAATATCCACGTCATCTCCCCCCACTGTAATATCCACGTCATCTCCCCCCACTGTAATATCCACGTCATCTCCCCCCACTGTAATATCCACGTCATCTCCCCCCACTGTAATATCCACGTCATCTCCCCCCACTGTAATATCCACGTCATCTCCCCCCACTGTAATATCCACGTCATCTCCCCCCACTGTAATATCCACGTCATCTCCCCCCACTGTAATATCCACGTCATCTCCCCCCCACTGTAATATCCACGTCATCTCCCCCCCACTGTAATATCCACGTCATCTCCCCCCACTGTAATATCCACGTCATCTCCCCCCCACTGTAATATCCACGTCATCTCCCCCCCACTGTAATATCCACGTCATCTCCCCCCCACTGTAATATCCACGTCATCCCCCCCCACTGTAATATCCACGTCATCTCCCCCCACTGTAATATCCACGTCATCTCCCCCCACTGTAATATCCACGTCATCTCCCCCCACTGTAATATCCACGTCATCTCCCCCCCACTGTAATATCCACGTCATCTCCCCCCCACTGTAATATCCACGTCATCTCCCCCCCACTGTAATATCCACGTCATCTCCCCCCCACTGTAATATCCACGTCATCTCCCCCCACTGTAATATCCACGTCATCTCCCCCCCACTGTAATATCCACGTCATCTCCCCCCCACTGTAATATCCACGTCATCTCCCCCCCACTGTAATATCCACGTCATCTCCCCCCCACTGTAATATCCACGTCATCTCCCCCCCACTGTAATATCCACGTCATCTCCCCCCCACTGTAATATCCACGTCATCTCCCCCCACTGTAATATCCACGTCATCTCCCCCCACTGTAATATCCACGTCATCTCCCCCCACTGTAATATCCACGTCACCTCCCCCCACTGTAATATCCACGTCACCTCCCCCCACTGTAATATCCACGTCACCTCCCCCCACTGTAATATCCACGTCACCTCCCCCCACTGTAATATCCACGTCACCTCCCCCCACTGTAATATCCACGTCACCTCCCCCCACTGTAATATCCACGTCACCTCCCCCCACTGTAATATCCACGTCGCCTCCCCCCACTGTAATATCCACGTCGCCTCCCCCCACTGTAATATCCACGTCGCCTCCCCCACTGTAATATCCACGTCGCCTCCCCCCACTGTAATATCCACGTCGCCTCCCCCCCACTGTAATATCCACGTCACCTCCCCCCACTGTAATATCCACGTCACCTCCCCCCCACTGTAATATCCACGTCACCTCCCCCCACTGTAATATCCACGTCACCTCCCCCCACTGTAATATCCACGTCACCTCCCCCCCACTGTAATATCCACGTCACCTCCCCCCCACTGTAATATCCACGTCACCTCCCCCCCACTGTAATATCCACGTCACCTCCCCCCCACTGTAATATCCACGTCACCTCCCCCCCACTGTAATATCCACGTCACCTCCCCCCCACTGTAATATCCACGTCACCTCCCCCCCACTGTAATATCCACGTCACCTCCCCCCCACTGTAATATCCACGTCACCTCCCCCCCACTGTAATATCCACGTCACCTCCCCCCCACTGTAATATCCACGTCACCCCCCCCCACTGTAATATCCACGTCACCCCCCCCCACTGTAATATCCACGTCACCTCCCCCCCACTGTAATATCCACGTCACCTCCCCCCACTGTAATATCCACGACATCTCCCCCCACTGTAATATCCACGACATCTCCCCCCACTGTAATATCCACGACATCTGCACTCATTGTAATGGACATCTCCCCCACTAATATCCACACCACCCCCTATGTAATATCCACATCTCCCCTACAATTGGAGCTTGCTTGCTTGCAGTTGAGGCAGCTGATGATGACAGCGCGCTGCTCACCTAGGCCGCCGCCAGGTGTACCAAGATGGCCGAAGCTGCGGCCTTTCCTAAGGCCGAGCGCTCCGCGGATCTCGTGTGTGCCGATCTGAACAGGCTGAACCGTTCGGATCACGGATCGGTGACGATCCATTGCACCCCTAATTATATATATAGATAGATAGATATAGTCAGGTCCATAAATATTGGGACATCGACACAATTCTGATCTTTTTTGGCTCTATACACCACCACAATGGATTTGAAATGAAACGATCAAGATGTGCTTTAACAGCAGACTTTCAGCTTTAATTTGAGGGTATTTACATTCAAATCAGATGAACGGTGTAGGAATACAACAGTTTGTATATGTGCCTCCCACTTTTTAAGGGACCAAAAGTAATGGGACAATTGGCTGCTCAGCTGGTCCATGGCCAGGTGTGTGTTATTCCCTTTTCCCATTTACAAGGAGCAGATAAAAGGCCGAGAGTTCATTCCAAGTGTGCTATTTGCATTTGGAATCTGTTGCTGTCACCTCTCACTATCAGTGAAGCAAGCCATCATTATTCTGAAAAAACAAAACAAGCCCATCAGAGAGATAGCAAAAACATTAGGTGTGGCCAAATCAACTGTTTGGAACATCCTTAAAAAGAAAGAACGCACCGGTGAGCTCAGCAACACCAAAAGACCCAGAAGACCACGGAAAACAACTGTGGTGGATGACCAAAGAATTCTTTACCTGGTGAAGAAAACACCCTTCACAACAGTTGCTCATGATCCAAAGCGTACCACCTCATCAGTGAAGCATGGTGGTGGTAGTGTCATGGCGTGGGCATGTATGGCTGCCAATGGAACTGGTTCTCTTGTATTGATGATGTGACTGCTGACAAAAGCAGCAGGATGAATTCTGAAGTGTTTTGGGCAATATTATCTGCTCATATTCAGCAAAATGCTTCAGAACTCATTGGACGGCGCATTTACAGTGCAGATGGACAATGACCCGAAGCATACTGCAAAAGCAACCAAAGAGTTTTTTAAGGGAAAGAAGTGGAATGTTATGCAATGGCCAAGTCAATCACCTGACCTGAATCCGATTGAGCATGCATTTCACTTGCTGAAGACAAAACTGAAGGGAAAATGCCCCAAGAACAAGCAAGAACTGAAGACAGTTGCAGTAGAGGCCTGGCAGAGCATCACCAGGGATGAAACCCAGCCTCTGGTGATGTCTGTGCATTCCAGATTTCAGGCTGTAATTGACTGCAAAGGATTTACAACCAAGTATTAAAAAATAAAAGTTTGGATGATTGTTAATCTGTCCCATTACTTTTGGTCCCTTAAAGTGGGAAGCACATATACAAACTGTTGTAATTCCAACACCGTTCACCAGATTTGGATGTAAATACCCTCAAATTAAAGCTGAAAGTATGAAGTTAAAGCACATCTTGTTCGTTTTATTTCAAATCCATTGTGGTGGTGTATAGAGCCAAAAAGATTAGAATTGTGTTGATGTCCCAATATTTATAGACCTGACTGTATATATAAATTGGAAAAGTGGAAACCATATAGAAAAGCTGGCACAGTTGCTTAATTTTTTTTTCCACATAAAGCAGCCTTAAGGCCCCATTCACACCTGAGCATTTTGTAGCTTGAAGCCTGAAGCTACAAAATGCTGGAGGGGAAAAAAAAAAAAATCAACTATTTCTCTATGGAGATGGTTCACATCTCCACTCCAAAACGCCTGAAGCTCAAACAAGTTATGGATTTTTTTCTTTTAGGCAGATTTTGGGGTTGTTTTGCTTTTTACATTGGTGACCTTTTGACCTGTGCAAAATCGGGCGATTTTCTGCCTGAAAACGCTACGCTCAGGTGTGAGTGGGGCCTAAGGGTGCCATAGACATCAGAGGGTAGTCAGACATTCAGGCATGTTAGGGCAGCTGTTTAATAAACATGCACATGCTATTATGTGAGTACCTTGTTGTTGGACCTTCAATAAGAGCCAACTTCAAAGTCTCATAAGGGAATTCGCCCTGATAGTTTGAAGCTGTTGTTGAATAGCTTGTTAAAGTGGTTCTAAAGCAGGGTTCAATAAAGCCAAGGTTGCCATGGTGACCAGAACGTGTCATGGCACCTGGACTTCTGTCAGCCCACTCACTGCAACTTTCATTGCCTGATGCCCCAAAAATGCATCTGGGGGCTAGGCAGCCGATCATTCTCTCTATATCTCCAGCCAACACCCCCCCCCCCCAACTGGTGTCTGTAGTTTCCCTGGGAGTCTGATGTCTTGCTGTCAGATCCAGCGTGAGTTGAAGGGGGGGCGGTAGGGGGGAGAGAAAGAGAGGGAAGGTGTTTGGGGGTAGAGATAAGGGACGGGGAAAGGGAAACGTCAATCCAATAGCATGTAAGTAGTATGGCACCCGGGGATCAAAGGCAGAACTCAAAACACAGCCGTGTTCCAAGGATAAAAGCAGGTAAACTTGTTTGTGTAAAACGATGCTCAGTGGTCAGACGTGGCCATCAACAGGTCCCCTACAGCCGTTGGGCTAAAGAAACAGATGCAATGAGTACATACATTCTGTGCAGTTACGACGCAGCCTTAAATATTGGGCGTACGGGAGACTGCGTATCGGGGGACGGGATGAGAGCTGGAGGCATGGAGCAACGTGTTGCCCGCCGTCGGTTTCCGATATAGGTCTGTTGCTATTTGACTGGTGGGGTTTTTGATGATCTTTAAATCGAGAAAAGAGATACGATTATAATCATAAGTAAATGTAAAACGTAGGTTAAACTGATTAGTATTTAAACGTTTGATAAATTCGATTAGTGATGATTCTGTACCCGTCCAGATAACAAATAAATCGTCAATGAACCTGTACCAACATAGCACATTATTCTAAAACGATTGTAATAACTTATCCCCAAAAATTGCTCTATCCCATCCCCCCGCTTACTTTAATGCTTTCTTTGCATTAAGGTAAAAAACCTTCTGCACCAGGGGATCCCCCCATACCTACTTGATTCCACACTGTGTATGAGAGCAGCGTCTCTCTGCCCTTTCACTCCCACTGCTGTAATTTAAATTCTGTGACGGGAGTCAGGGCCGTGCCACACTGTCTGTCTATAGATGCAGACAGGGGCACCTCAAAATTGAGCTGCACAAGTTCCCCAATAGAAAAGCTGCTTTATATGGTGGTCACTCGCCAAAGAGGAGCAGCCCGGAGCTCCAGCAGGGAATCCCTGAAGAAGAGGATCGTGGCTGCTCTGTGCAAAACTGTTGCACAGAGCAGGTGAGTATAACATGTTTAATACGTTAAAAAAAAGAAAAAATTAAGCTTTACAATCACTTTAGTTCAAAAACTCCAATACTGTTACCTGATATTGGTGACCTTTGGTACCATGACAGCAAATGAAAGTGAATAGAAAATTTCACAGTCGTCAACAGGAGTGGAGGAGCTGTCTTCAAGTGTGGGCACTTATTCTAGGTAACCGCATCAAACGTGGGATTTTTTTCCTTGTTTTGGGGAAGTTTCCTGGGTTTTTTTTTTGTTTTGTTTTTTTTTTTCCCTGTCGTGGCTCTGGGACAAGAAATCGCACTGACTTTGAAATAGACATCGATAATAACTTGACAGAGGTTCTAACTCTTCCCATACTGCACAAAACTAACATAATTTTTGGGTGGAGTTGCCCTATAAAAAAGAAAAAAAAACACCAATTAAATAGAAAATGCAATAACTTTGCAAAACACATATAGCAATGTCAAGCTATAATATGAATGAGAGCGTTACATGTGCAATATGGGGGGATACATTTGAGCCATATATAGGAATATACCCTGGCGTATAAGTATTGTATTTTTCTACTGAAGTCATCTTTTTATTCATTTTTATTTTTTATTTCTACACAGAACTCCAACCTTGTACTTCAAGCAGATCGTTCTTTGATAGACCGAACCCGTCGTGATGAGCCCACTGGAGAGGTGTTATCATTGGTGGGGAAGTTGGAGGGGTCCCGTATGGGTGACAAGGCTCAAAAGACCAAACCACAAATGCAGGAAGAAAGGCGGGCTAAGTGAGTGCTTTAACCACTGCCTTTTAAAATTAATATTTGTGTAGACCTACTGAGCTGGTAAAGTGTTAGTTCAGGGATGTACAAAACAATGCAAAATTTAGGAGGAAGTCAGTAAGGGCCAACAAGAAAAAAAAAATTGCGATAAGGTTAGCTAGAGTTCTTTCCCTAAACCATGATTTGTTTCTCATCTTTTCAATTTTGCAAGTATTGTTGCAATAGAATTTGTAAATAACAAGTTTTCTGCTGTTAGTAAACTGTACATGCCATTATAATTTGCTGCTCTTGTCATACTGTTTTGAGAACTTTGAAACGAGTAATGACTCAAAGGACAGGTTGTAAGAAAGCATTCCTCTAATTTGCAAAGCCTGAAAAAGTAAATTGTATGAGCATTACACACACGGAGAGCAGACAAGTCACTATTCCAAATGCTGCCATCTCTTTCAGGAGGAGAAAACGAGATGAAGACAGACATGACATAAACAAAATGAAGGGATTCACCCTTCTATCAGAAGGCATTGATGAAATGGTGGGAATTATCTACAAACCCAAAACCAAAGAGACCCGTGAGACATATGAAGTCCTACTCAGTTTCATCCAGGCTGCTTTAGGAGATCAGGTACATTTCTGGCTTTATCGGTTACTGGCTCAGGCAGTGGTGTTTTATTTTTCTGTGTTGAAACAATCCAAATTTTACTGGCTTACAGCTTGCTAGATAGAAATTTCCTTCTTGGACAAGCTTTCTGTGTACCTTCTGCAGTGTCACGATTACACTTTCTTTAGGGGGATAAAATGTAATATAAAACATAACATACACATAAAGTTACTTCTGGTGTGAAGAGCCATTCAGGATCTCTGAATATCATAAGATAATACCATGAAAGCACATGAAAAATATTAGCTTTGCTACTATTCAGTGGGGGTACATTTGACCAATATGGTTATAAAAGTGGATTCCAAAAAATTGTCCACATGTAGGCTGTTGTCACTCTGCTTGTTAACAGCAATCTGCAATCTACTCCTCCCTCCCCCCTTTAGGGTGCCAAATATGAGACCGGAGGGGAGGAGGAATCTGATCAGCGGAAGTTCCATTTCTGGGTGGAACTCCGCTTTAACTCAGGTGAACATTTATTGGCAGTGGATGATAAGAACTCTGGGTACTAGTGTCTTTTTCTATTGTTCTCCTTAGCCAGTTTAAACTTAAGTTAATGCGCTAGAGCACATTTACATAGCCATGCATGCTGAGCTGTAGGCTGCACAATTCCATCTTGGTAAAGACTGTTTTTCATTATTTAAAGTGCAAATAAATCATGTTTTTTCATTTTTGAGAAAGGAAGGGTTATAACCCTTCCTATCTGTTTTGTTTGGTTATCTGTGTCCCATAGGGACGATTTCCCTTCACTGCCTGATCCATAGTCAAAACAGAAAATGAGAGAATCCCTTCAAAGTAAGGTAATCCCAGGGTGTCACCAGAACTAGTGTCCCCATTGGAAGATTTCTCTTCTATTACTGTTCAAGTGTCAACCCAAAATGTGGTATTTTCTTTTACTTTCACTTTCAATGATAATGGCAAACAGGACAAATGGGGAGGGTGAATCTCCCTAATGGGGACACAGACGGCAATAAAAATTGGCAGGCGTTTTAATCCCTCTACATTATCGAAAACTTAAAAATAAGTTTTGGCTTTACTCACACTTTAAATCCGTTTTGACCAGAAGCAGTGTGTTTGTCACACATGAGGTGTGGCAGTAATGTGTGAGAGGTTGTAGTGATATGAGCTAGAAAATCAGAAGACATCTGTGTAGGTATTTATTTACATATCTCTGTCTTTCCAGCCCCGAGATATCCTGTGTGGTGCAGCAGATGAGGTTTTGGCTGTGCTAAAAAATGACAAACTGCGAGATAAAGAGAGGAGACGAGAAACAGAACAACTCCTGGGACAGACAGATGACACACGTTACCATGTGCTGGTCAACTTGGGCAAGAAGATTACAGATTACGGAGGGGACAAAGAAATTCAAAATATGGGTGTGTATAGTTTTTATTGCAATAAAATGCATAGATAATGAGTTCACACTTGAAACGCAGAAATAACTAAATAAGTAGAACTGCGCTTGCCTACGTAAGGCAAGGTAAGGTGCAGAGATGAGAGTTTTTCTGCATGCCTTCTGCAAGGGCACAAAAAAAAATAATTGTTCTCTATGTACCCCTTTTCACACCACAACACTGGTATCGTGTGGATTTTTTCTGTGCAGGAATCTGCAACGTGTATGCAGATTTTTGTGCGGGAAAAAAACTGACATGACATCAACATTGGTGTAAATAGGGTACATAAATGACATGCATAAAAACTGATGTAAACTTGATGTCTGCGCGGTTTTCCTATCAGTTCCCATCCGTTTCCATGCACGTATAGTGTGAGCGAGCCCTAAGATAAATGCTGAGAGAAACCATGTGACTGATTCTGGTTACAGACGGACAGCTTACTGAATTATGTGCTACCACAGGACATAGAAATGGATGTATGCAGGTAATGATTAATTACCTTAGAGAATAGCAGAAGCGCTCAGGGTGCTGTGTTTTTCAGCTTTGCAGCAGATTTCTCCAGGATGGACACACAGTTTTTAAAGGCTACCAGAGAGTGCCCTGATGAACGGTCTATAATTTTTATTTTCGGTCGTTCATTGAAGGACAGCTTAATTTCTCACAGATGGGTTTGATGCTGAACATTAGTGCAACTTAAACAAAATGCATGCCTAAGGGACAGCCCTCTGGTGGTGGGCAAACCCTCCATCTGCAACCCAGGATTCAGTTAGTTGCCAGCACTATAAGGGCGACAACGAAACAAGACTGGGCAGGTGCTGTGTCCTTTAATGAACTGAAATGAGGATTTTACGGTGAGTACAAAAATCCAGTTTTCCAAAACGTCTTTCAGGACAGCACCCGGAGAGATCATGGCTCCTCCTCCCACAGGAAACACCTCATCAATTAAGTCTTTAAATTGATGAGGTGTTTCCTGTGGGAGGAGGAGCCATGATCTCTCCGGGTGCTGTCCTGAAAGCCTATTGGAAAACAAGTTACCGGGAAGTCTAACTTGCAATTTTCTCTATCGTTCATTGAAGAACACAGCTTAATTTCTCTTGGATAGGACATCCCAAAGCAGTGCCAGAAAAACAGAAGGGGTGGGCCCACAATCAAACAGAACTAGGAACCAACCCCTAGGTGTAATTCAAGAGCAGAGGCAGCGTTATCAGCCTTATATAATTTGCTAAACGTGTGAATTGACAACCAAGTGGCCACCTTGCAAACCTTAACAACAGAAGCAGAGTGATGAAAGGCCAAGGATCTGCTTAGCACCCTGGTAGAATGCGCAGTAGTTGGAAATGGAGCCTTGCGGGGGCCGCAAGAGCATAGGCCTGATTTCACTGTTGTATGAATCCATTTTGAAATGGTGGAAAACGAGGAAGTTTGACCTGTTACTTGAAAAATGTCCCCATCTATGTTTTATGTCTCTCTGAAGTAGAAACATTTTACCCATCCCTCCCCTTACCTAGCCTTAAAGTCAATGCCAGGCTTTTCTATGAAAGTCCCAGCAACTTAAATGTTAGTAAAGAAATCAGTATTAAGTATTGGTATAATTTTTAAAAAGAGACTGCAAAAGTGCAGGTTGTTAAGAAAAAAAAAAAACCCCAAAAAAACCTGCAGTAATGCTCTTTATGGTACTGTAAGGTGCTTGCTCCTGGTTTACTTGTGTGATCTGCCTCTCTCCCAAAAAATCAATGCAAATACAGGCTTTATGAAGTCGGTGCTAGCAAATGGCTAGGCATGCCCCATTCTCAAGTGAAAATGTTTGAGCCCTAATGTTTGGCTGTTTAGGTATAGTGGACAGGCCCTGCTAGATACCTAGCAGGGCCTGTGGTAATGTGCGGAGCATGTGCATGCCTCATATCGTGAAGTTTAGGTTCGCTATGGAGCTCCTATGTTTGGCCTCTGCATTTAGCTTTGTCAAGTTAACAGAAACACTATGCTACTTTATAGCATCAGTCTTGGTTGGAAAAATCGATAAGTTATAAGTTGTTCGTAATGCGTAGCACCAGCAACAGGAATGCATCACCTGGATGCAAAATAAAATTCTTCCTTTATTAAAGTGGTAGTAAACTCTGCTTTTTAACTTGTACCTACAGGTAATCCAGTAATAAGACTTACCTGAAGGTACAAACAATAACAAAACTGACATTGCTACTACCCTGTGTTACTTAAGTGAAGTAAAATCTCATACCAGTGCCCTGCTCTATGCCTCTGCAAACCATTTAAAAAAGGAGTAATTGAAAGAGCCGGCAACTCGAACAGCCAGAGCCCTCTAACTCGGAAGGAATACCGGGTGAAAATGGAATTTAAACGTCATGTTTTTACTATATATAAAAATATATTTTTACAGCAGAGGCCCTTAAGAATAAATTAGTGTTTGTTACAAATTTCTATGTCACAGTATTTGCACAGCTGTATTTAAAACACACTTTTTTTTTTTTTTTTTTTTAAATACCCTTTTTTGAATTTTAATGCAAAAAAACAATACGTAACCCAGTTTTTTGGTAAAATATGATGTTATGCCTAGTGAATAGATACCAAACATGCCACACTTTAAAAGTGTGCAACGGCAACAAACAATGTACATTTTGCTATCCATGGACAACGCTTTAAAAGCTTTTACAGGTTCCCACTTTAGATTTACGGAGGTCTGGTGCTAGAATTACTGACAAAAATCTGATAGTCGTGGTGATACTTCACATGTTCAAAACCATTGATGTGTGCACGGGATGGACACATGCGCTCACCTTTGTGCACAAGCACAGGGAACGGGTGCTTTTAAAAATGTTTTTTTATTTTGAGGCTCGGTTTACACACATGCAAGGCGGGAACCAGCGCGATTCCTGTGCGGGAAAAAAAGGGTAAAAAAAAGTCAAACACCAGCTTTGCACAAAAACCAAAGGTAGTTTGTGCTTCAATTTAAATGCATTGTGGCCAACTGTTCTGTCGAGGCACAGCAATAAAAAGTTGAAACTGAAATTTCCTACTTGAAAATGTTTCATCGTGTTTTCTTACAGATGAGAATATAGATGAAACCTATGGAGTCAATGTGCAGTTTGAGTCTGATGAAGAGGTGAGCGATATAGAAATTTCCAAGTTCTTTTTCCTCTTGATATGTAGTGTGGGTGCTATTTAATTCTCTTGCTCTGTAGGTTGGCGATGAAGATGTGTATGGAGAGGTGAGGGATGATGCTTCCGATGAAGATGCAGATGGAGATGAAGCTGTTGTGCATGGGACACTCTCAGCCAATGTAAGTGGACACAAATACTGTATAATGTTTTAGAATTGGGGCACTATGTTTTGTGATCTCATTTAGTTTTTTTCCACAGCTTGTGTCATCTGGAGAGCTTATGAGTACTAAAAAAAAGGATCTTCACCCACGTGATATTGATGCTTTCTGGTTGCAAAGGCAGCTTAGCAGATTTTATGATGATGCCATTGTATCTCAGAAGAAGGCTGATGAAGTTCTGGAAATTTTAAAAGTATGTAACCTTTGAAACGAACTTATATTTTAATATAAGACATAATGCTGTGTAGGAGGGTAGACCGATTTAACCACTTGCCTACCAGGCCAATTCTGACATTTCTCTCGTATATGTAAAAATCATAATTTTTTTTGCTAGAAAATTACATAGAACCCCCAAATATTATATATGTTTTTTTAGCAAAGACCCTAGAGATTACAATGGCGGTCATTGCAAATTTTTATCTTGCACGGTATTTGCGCAGCAATTTTTCGAATGCCTTT
This sequence comes from Aquarana catesbeiana, assembly GCF_042186555.1. NCBI lineage: Eukaryota > Metazoa > Chordata > Amphibia > Anura > Ranidae > Aquarana > Aquarana catesbeiana. Next base: position 598,885,388 of record NC_133326.1, on the reverse strand, counting down.
TTTTTGGGGAAAAAAAAAAACAGCTTTGTGCTTTAAAAAAAACAAAACAGTAAAGTTAGCCCAATGTTTTTGCATAATGTGAGATGAAGTTACGCCGAGTAAATAGATACCTAACATGTTACGCTTCAAAATTGCACACACTCGTGGAATGGCACCAAAGTTCGCTACTTAAAAATCCCCTTAGGCGACGCTTTAAAAATTTTTTACTGGTTACAGAGGAGGTCTAGGACCAAAATTATTGCTCTCGCTCTAACCTTCGTGGTGATATCTCACATGTGTGGTTTGAACACCGTTTTCATATGTGGGCGGGACTTACGTATGCGTTCGCTTCTGCGTGCTAGCTCACGGGGACAGGGGCGCTTTAGATTTTTTTTTTTTTTTTGTTAATTTTACCTTATTTATTTTAGCTTGACTCTTTTTTTTTTTTTTTTTCCCCCAATTTTTTTTTTGGATCACTTTTATTTCCATTACAGGGAATGTAATAGGAATAAGTATGACAGGTGCACTTTACAGTGAGATATGGGGTCAATGAGACCCCATATCTCACCTCTAGGCTGGGAAGCCTGAAATAAAAAAAAAAAAAAAAAAACAAAAAAAAAGATCACCGCTTCCCAGCCGATGCTGCACCATTTTTTTTAAATACAGAGGCTGGGCGTGACGTCATAACATCGCGCCTGGCCACTGAACAATCATAGAGACTCCATCTGGTCCGCCAGAAATCTCTATGCTCAACATCTGGGGCTGGCGGATCCTGTGTCCGACTCACCGATTGCAGCGGTTAGTCGGTAGAAGCACCGGAGGGCGGCGTGGGGGGGGGGGGGGGGGGGGGGAGACGACACGGACACACACGTCACATCTCGCCTCCCGTAAGAACGATCAAGCGGCGGAACAGCCACTATGATTATTCTTATGGTGCACAGATTCGCCGGCTCAGAAAGAAGATATCTGAATGATGCCTGTAGCTACAGGCATCACTCAGACATCCTCGCTCAAAGCCAAGGACGTCCTTTCGCGTACGGTGGGCGGGAAGCGGTTAAAGCCATATTTGGCTGACAGGACTGTGCCATAAACATGACACATCCATATTACACTAAACCTTCACTAACTTTGCTGGTTTCCATGTTCTCTATAACAGATGATATGACTGACTTCATCATTCAGAACATCTGTAGAAGAGTTGCATCCCACAACCAAAACTTGAAATTAGCAAATTTTCAGCAAACTAAAATGTATTTTTTTTTTTTTCCATTTCTTTTAAGACTGCAGGAGATGACCGTGAATGTGAAAATCAGTTGGTCTTGCTGCTGGGGTTTAACACTTTTGACTTCATTAAAATTTTGAGGCAGCATCGTATGATGAGTGAGTACTTCTTATGAAAAGCTATATTGTCTCTGATAAATTTTAAATGTAAGGTCTTGTATTTTAACTTCACTCTTTTTACATTATTATTATTATTATACATGATTTATATAGCGCCAACAGTTTACGCAGCGCTTTACAATATAGAGGGAGCACAGCACTATTGCAGTACAGTTCAATACAGAAGGGCAGGAGGGTCCTGCTCATAGAGCTTACATTCTAAAGGGAAGGGGTGGTGGTACAAAAGGTAATATATGCAAGGAATGTAAATAAAATAAAAGCGCTTGCGCTAGAGAATTTATAATAACAAAAAAAAATATATATATATATATAAAAAAATATAATAAATAAAAATCAGTGTATAGAAAAATATATATAATCAAAAAATGTAACCTAATATACCCAAGACAGTAATTAATAACTATCAATCTGTGATAAATTATTTAGTGATGAAAGTGCAACGTCCATGGAATATTAGAAATCCAAGTGCAAACTCAGGTTTGAAAGAGTATTCACTCTTTCAATAAAGTTATAAATAAGTTCATAAATAATAAATACAAAGTGCACAAATACAGTGTCCATCAACAGTGATATCCATCATGCTCATCCAAGAAGTGTAAGAAAATACAACATGCTTCAGTGTTCTCCGGTGACCCCCAAAAGCATATGCGCTCACCTCAGAGCGTGTGACACAGTACCCAAACTATGTCAAAACACGCTTGGGAGCCACTCCTGGGCTCTAAAGATATGCAGGTGTTGACTTCCAACTTGCTCAATTAATAGCATTCAGATTCATAAATAAGAGAAGAAACTCCATAGTGTAACATTGTAAAGGAATTTATTCTAAAGACAAACATTCCCTTCCTAGGGGTACTCACATTGTGTGGGTGCGTGAGTGCACCATCCTATTCAGGGCTTTGCATAAGAGAAACAGATCGCTGGTATGGCGTGCGGTATGGTGTACTCGTCTCGCCTCTTCCTCCGTGCTGACAGCTCTGTCCTGGCCCCTCTCCTACGCGTGTTCGGCACAGGGATCATGTGCCTTCATGATTCAAAAAGTGATGGCTGGTAGGGGGGACTTCTTCCTGTACTGCTGTCACACAGAGGCAGCGGATCGCCGAGCAGGAACATATTACATGTTCCCGAAGGTGAACTTATCTTTTCTTTTTTCTTTTCCCCAACAATACATTTTTATTGGTTTTAAAGGGTAAGAATACGTCATTTGTATTAATGCAACTCAATACCAACAGAAGAAGTTGTGTGCCTAGTCTGAAATACAGACAATACAAATGGAAGGGAAAAGGGAAGATAAACAATGGGATAGACATCTACTGTAAAAACAAAGTGGGCAACAACTAAATAAGGAGAGCATCTCGGATCAAACATAAATATCTTTAACCCACAATTTCCATGCCTGTTGAAATCTAGATAAGGTGTTTGTTTTAATGGTGAGGGACCTTTCAAAGGTGTAGTGAAGATTAACCATGTCTATAAGTCCTTTCACCACATTCTGGTTATTAGGGATTTAGCTGCTAAAAGCACATTGAGTGTAACTGCAGTATTGGGTAGGGAAGTTTTCTATACCCAAATTAAGTAGAGCAAGGGGTGGATCTGGGGCAGTCAACATGCCTGTGGTTTTGGAGATTAATTGAAATGTCTGTTGCCAAAAACTAGTCAGACTCTTGCAGGTCCACAGAATATGATCACCTACCTGACCACGACCTCTCGAACAGAGAAAAGAGTCGTTGGGGGGAAAATCTGGCGAGTCTGTAGGGAGTTAAAGCGGAGTTCCTTCCTGGGTGAAAAAAAAAATACGCAGGATTTTTCCTGTTCTCATAATTGCTTGATTAAATTGAACGGGGTATCTTATTTACTAAGCTCAATGAACAATCCCTTTTATTAAATAAACAGTCACCTTTCCTTTTGTACTGCTTGGGCAGTACAAAACAATGCTGGTGATCACACGTTTTCACCAAAATCTTAATACGCCCTTTTACCCCCAGTAGTCATTCCTGTTAGCGACCCCCCCCTTATAAATGTTTTTAGGGAAAAAAGCTTGACCAAGTTTGATCGTCTGAGATTTATTTTTTCCAAGAAAAGAAATTACCTAAAGTATCTCATTAGATTCTATCACTTTTCTGCTGTACCTTAAAAAAAAAAAAAATAAGCAATTGACTGGTTGCTAACGGATCACTTTTTAAATGATTAAATCTTTTGTTCCCTATTTTTTTTTACAGTTCTGTACTGTACACTCCTGGCCAGTGCTCAAAGTGAAGCAGAAAAAGAGAGGATTATAAATAAAATGGAGGCAGACTCAGAGCTGTCCAAATATCTGTATCAGCTGCAGGAGACTGAAAAGGAGGATCTGATTCGGGTAAGAGGTGGTCACTCTTGGAAGGCTCTAGCATGAACATTTTTCTTTGTGTCAGTGTTCTTTATTGTATGTTTTTACCTGCAGGAGGAACGCACACGTCGTGAGAGGGTGAGACAGTCGCGTGTTGACACTGATTTGGAAAGTATGGAGTTGGAGCAAGATGTAAGCAAACTTCAGCAATTTCCTAACACTAGGTTATGTCTCATGAACTGGTCTATGATGTTTTTTACTTAACTAGTGTTTACTTCTCACAGAACTTCACTCCTCGCCAAGTTTTGGATTTGGAAGATTTGGTCTTTGCTCAAGGTAGTCATTTCATGGCCAACAAGCGCTGTCAGCTGCCAGATGGCTCATTCAGGCGTCAAAGGAAAGGTTATGAGGAAGTTCATGTACCTGCCCTCAAACCAAAACCGTTTGCTTCTGATGAGGTTAGTGAAAAGATCCATTAATACCATACAGTATTATTCTTAGTGTTCATCTAGATACATCCTCTATTTTTTTTTTTTTTTTGTCTTCCCTCAGCAACTAGTGCCTGTTGAGAAACTTCCAAAATATGCCCAGGCTGGATTTGATGGGTTTAAGACTTTAAACAGAATACAGAGCAAACTCTTTAAAGCTGCAATGGAAACCGATGAAAATCTGCTTCTCTGTGCCCCTACCGTAAGTTACTTACCTGCCCTCTAGAGGTGACATTACACTAGGCATGTGTCTTGTATGTTTTTGTAGCAGTTAATTTTAATCCAAGTTGCCTTTAAACTTACGTAAAAGAAAACAGATTTTTAAAAAAAAATCTTTATTTAAGAATTGCGGTTTGTACAGAGTGACAGAATAACACACATTTTTAAAGGCAGTGCGGTTTCTCCTTTCCTGCACAGGTTTTCTATGACAAATTTATTTTGGACAGGACTGGCCCATTTGTACAGACAGTCTGTCTTCTAAGCATCCTTCTCCCACTTTTTGTTCTTTACACTGATTAGGGAGCTGGAAAAACAAACGTAGCTCTGATGTGCATGCTGCGGGAAATTGGGAAACACATAAATGTGGATGGCACGATCAACGTGGACAACTTTAAAATTATTTATGTTGCACCCATGCGATCCTTGGTACAGGAAATGGTGGGAAGTTTCAGCAAGGTAAATTTTTTTTATTTTTTTTTCCTATAAAGCTTTATACTAGTATACCTAAAGGCAAACTTTTTTAGTTTTGGAGTGTCTGGAGAGGGATTTGAACATTTGTCAGATTTTTATTGCCGTCTGTGTCCTTGTTAGGGAGATTCATCCTCTCTAGTTAGTATCTTTATGATTAACACTGAAAGTGAGAAAAAAACTTTAGGGTTGTCCCCAAAACAGCAATAAAGGGGAAATCTTCCAAAGGGAACAACACTAATTTTGGTGACCCTGGTGATAACCAGGCATTCCCTCAGGCATTTCCTCCCACTTCGTTTTGGCTATGGGACACAAAGTAGAGGGAAATCCACAGATGGCAAAAAAAAAAAACACGGTTAACCCTCCATACAGTTTGTCCAATTTTTAAAAAAAGCTGCGTTCTACTCTCTACTCTAGTCCTGTTACATTAGGTTTTAATTGATATTCTTCCCTTTTTAATTTGTGTCTCTAGAGGTTGTCTACATATGGTATCACAGTAGCTGAGCTGACTGGTGATCACCAGCTGTGTAAGGAAGAGATAAATGCCACCCAAATTATTGTGTGCACGCCAGAGAAGTGGGACATCATTACCCGTAAAGGAGGAGAGCGAACTTACACTCAGCTTGTTCGTTTAATAATACTGGTAAGATCTATAAAAGCAAATAATTCTAAGCGCTACAGCACTTAACAATTTTTTGCTACAGACAGGATAAAAAAGGAAATTCTATTACTTATTATAATGTATTGTTTACTGCAGGATGAGATCCACCTTTTGCATGATGACCGAGGTCCTGTATTGGAGTCCCTCGTTGCCCGATCTATTCGTAACATAGAAATGTCACAGGAAGATGTTAGGTTGGTTGGCCTTAGTGCAACTCTGCCTAACTATGAAGATGTGGGCACCTTCCTTCGTGTGGACTCTGCCAAAGGACTTTTCTACTTTGACAATAGGTACTGCTGGTATTTTATAGTATAATGCTAAAAATGTTAATAATCGTGACTTGCTAGATTGGGTTTCCTTATTTACTGCAAGGAACATTTGATGTTTTGTAATATCTGTCAAAATGTTAGTGTATTAGTTTATAGATGAGTTATTTAATTTTTAAATGGTTTCTTTGTAATTTGTATTTTTTTTTAAATGTCCAAATAAGTCCTTTATGTTCTTTGTTTTTAGTTTTCGACCAGTACCTCTGGAGCAGACGTATGTTGGGATCACAGAGAAAAAGGCTATTAAACGTTTCCAGATCATGAATGAGATTGTATATGAGAAGATCATGGAGCATGCTGGGAAAAACCAGGTATGTATTTTTGCCATTCCCATGATATTCGTTCATATACAATTCTGTGTGACCCGTGCACCTTGGACCAAGAAATGAATGTCAGTGTTGTGCTGCAACCTGTCTGAATGAGATAAAAACCTGTTGCTGGAGTCTAGGCTGCAGGCTGCGCTGCAGTGGCATATATTAAAAATTGTATGAGCGGACCACTTATGCTGTCATCTGCCTCAATTGTTGTTAACAACGTTCTCATAATCCTTAGAAATATTTACTTGAGGGCATGTTATGCAGTATTTCTCTTTTCTGCAGTGAACAGTTATAAGCATATAAGTACAATTCACTTCAGCAGTTACCCTGAAAAACCAAACCTGTCACCACAAAAAGTGAATAAATTGTGAGTCAAAATTTTGCTTTAATCCTTGTAAAAGTGAGCCATTTTCTTCCCAGGTACTGGTGTTTGTCCATTCTAGGAAAGAAACTGGTAAGACATCCAGAGCGATCAGGGACATGTGCCTTGAAAAGGATACATTGGGTCTTTTCTTGCGGGAGGGATCTGCATCTACTGAGGTGCTGCGTTCTGAGGCTGATCAATGCAAGGTATGTATTCTGTATTTTTTCGTGGCTTTCTCTATATTGATCACTTTTACGTTTTTATTTTATTTTATTTTTTTCATTTCTTTCTTCTGTAGAACTTGGAGTTGAAAGACCTCCTGCCATATGGTTTTGCCATTCACCATGCAGGAATGAGTCGGGTAGATAGAACTCTTGTGGAGGATCTGTTTGCAGACAAGCACATTCAGGTAACCTCAGTTCTCACGTTATGTTAATGAAAATGATGTATATCACAGCAACGCAAAAATAGGAAGAGGTAGTCCCCTAGGGTTCATGTATAAGACAAATTTCAAAGGGTTTGCTCATTGAATAAAGGTTAATGTAATAATCGCCTATTATGACCTGTATGTTCTTGTCCCATTTGGATGTCTCGTATTTTACTGCACATGAAAGTGGTGCAATTCATATGTTTTTTTTTTTTCCTTTGTGTGCAGGTTCTGGTTTCCACAGCTACACTTGCCTGGGGTGTCAATCTTCCAGCTCACACTGTCATCATTAAAGGGACTCAGATTTACAGTCCAGAAAAGGGAAGATGGACTGAGTTGGGAGCACTGGATATCCTGCAGGTTGGTATAATCCATCTGTTTTCAAGCAATTGTTTTCTTCTGTCATTGTTTAATTTAATTTATGTATTTCTTTAAATAGGATTGTATTATCCTGTGTAAATTTTAGTTGTACTTTCTTAATATTAGATGCTGGGTAGAGCCGGGCGTCCTCAGTATGACACAAAGGGTGAAGGTATCCTCATCACATCTCATGGAGAGCTGCAGTATTATTTGTCCCTGCTTAACCAGCAGTTACCTATTGAGAGTCAAATGGTGGCCAAACTCCCAGACATGCTGAATGCTGAGGTGGTCCTGGGAAATGTGCAGAATGCTAAGGTAATTTTTGTTTCTCTGAAGTTTTAATTTAAGATGGTGCATATTATTTTTAAATGTTGACTGGTCGTGGTCTGCATTTTCATAGCCATTGGCAGGCTGTGAAACTTTGGCAACTTTGCTAATAGGCCATCGTAATGTTGGACATTGCATCATGGGATGTAGGTTGTAAAATTCTCTGATGCAATGGAATTGGAGATATTTTTGGGGGGGAAGAATCTGTGGAAAATGATCGAAAAAAAAACAAAAAAAACTTTTATAACAGTTTTAAGAACTGTATATAAATAAATTCCCCTATAACACCAAAGCTAATAGCTTGGAGCATCTATCCATTGTTTTCCTGAGCATCCTTGGCTAGATGGTATCAGGTGGTGCTAAAGACATATACTGTGTTCTTGAACGGAGTATAAATGGGCAGGTCATGCAAAAGTCTTTTTATTTTTGTAGGTACCTTTTAATGACACAACAGAGCATAGAGCAGTATTAAAGATGTACTTTGATTCTTATTCTGTGTTGTGTGATCCTCGTTTACTTTACATTATTACTCTTACATGGGAGGAAAAAAAAATGCATATATGCTTTTATACGGTCTCTGTCTTTTGTAGGATGCTGTGAACTGGCTAGGTTACGCTTACCTGTACATACGTATGCTTCGTTCACCCAATCTGTATGGAATTTCCCACGATGATCTGAAATCTGATCCCTTATTGGAGCAAAGGCGGCTAGATTTGATCCACACAGCAGCTCTAATGTTGGATAAGAACAATTTGCTAAAGTATGATAAGAAGATGGGAAATTTCCAGGTATAAATTTATAAACATTCGTATGTGAGCAATTTTATTGTCAAACACATTTATTTTGGAACATATCTAGCTCAGCAATTGCTTTGATTTTATAGGTTACTGAATTAGGCCGTATTGCCAGTCATTACTACATCACCAATGAGTCTATGCAGACATATAATCAGCTCCTAAAGCCAACTCTCAGTGAGATCGAGTTGTTCCGTGTCTTTTCATTGTCTTCTGAGTTCAAGAATATCACCGTCAGAGAGGTGAGTAAAGGACAGTCATGTGCAAGGCTCATAATGTAATATCATTTGCAAGCAATAAATAAATACATGGAATGAAAGTAAGTGCATCTCAGTGCTTTGTATTTGCATTGAAAAAATATTGTACATGCTAGAGTAATGCACTTCCCATAACGGATGTTATCTGTTTTGCAGGAAGAGAAGCTAGAGCTGCAGAAGCTGCTAGAAAGGGTACCAATACCTGTAAAGGAGAGTATAGAGGAGCCAAGTGCTAAGGTGTGTGCAGCATTCCTTACTATCCTTGAAAATTAATTGCATGTTCCTAGCTAATCCCTTTTCCCTCTTTCTGCAGATTAATGTCTTGCTCCAGGCCTTCATCTCACAGCTGAAACTGGAAGGTTTTGCTCTAATGGCAGACATGGTGTATGTCACACAGGTACTGTAAGCAGTTCTGCACTTGTGTTTTTTTTTTTTTAGTCTTTTGGAAAAAATAACTGTTGACACTACAAAATACACCAAAAGAACAGGGACAAGAAAGCATATTACCTGACAGAGGTTCAACTCCTACATTCTTGAAAAGAAAAAAAACAAAACTTTAGATGGAGTTGCTTGTATGAACTTGTGCCTGTAGCTTTTTAGTAACACTTGTGGAGCTAGTGATCCCCATAAATCTAGGACACTAAGCTAAAACTGCGCTCTAAGGCTGCATTCACACCTGAGCGTTTTCAACTCGTTAAACGCTCATCTCAAAAGTTCCAAAGCGCCCAACAAGCAAAATCACATTAATTTCAATGGCACCTGTTCACATCTGAGCGTTTTGTTGCCTGAAGCTCAAAAAATTACATGAGCTTCTTTTTTGACAGATTTGACAGGTGTTTTACTGCTTTTACATTGGTGACCTTTTAACCTTGAAAAAGCACCAGTAAAAAAAACGCTGCTAAACTCTGAAAAAACACCTGAAAATGATACGCTCAGTTGTGAATGGAGCCTTATTGCCTGGCCAGTGAGGTAAAGCTCACAAGTGGAGGAGCAATACCATTGCCTGGCCAGTGGGGTAAAGCTCACAAGTGGAGGAGCAATACCATAATGCTTTAATTTGCTGTGCAACCTACTAAAAGGGCTAATACCTCAGAGCTCTGCTCCCACCCCCTCATCCCCCCTCATCACATTGGCAGGTGACATGGCTTTGACATGACTTCTGCATATGCACAGCCTTTTCTCAGAAAGATTGCAGGGAGATAGCTTCTCGTTTAAAGCCTATGGAGAAAAGACCATGCATGCACAGCTCTATGCAGCCTAAAGAATAGGAGCGCCTCCCTGTATAGTATAGGCTGTGGCTTCTGGTCCATGTTGTTTGCTAATTTTAGGTCTGTAGTTGGTTTATAGGTAACATGGGGGGGGGCTGTTAGGATAAAGTTAATTAAAATAATAATTCTTGAGTGAAGTCATCCCTGATGTTTTTGTACTGCAGTTTATCAACCAGAGGTTAAAGCTGCTGCATTTTTGTCTTCAGTCTGCAGGTCGACTCATGCGTGCAATATTTGAAATAGTATTAAACAGAGGATGGGCTCAGCTCACAGACAAGACTTTAAATCTTTGCAAGATGATCGATAAGAGAATGTAAGAACCGTAGTCTTTGTTAAATTTTTTTCTTTGTGTCAGCTATACACCATTCTAAACTTTGACCTTTCTTAATAGGTGGCAGTCCATGTGTCCTCTTCGCCAGTTCAAGAAACTGCCAGAGGAGGTAGTTAAGAAAATAGAAAAGAAAAACTTCCCTTTTGAGCGTTTATATGATCTCAACCACAATGAAATAGGTGAGCAGTTGTGGTGCATCCTGATAGTACAAGTTTCTTAAACTATTAAAGGGGATTTCTGGTATAGCTAAAAATGTTTGCTCATGGTCTCCCAGCCCCCGGTACTTTTCTAGACAGATAATGATGGCAGTCAGACAGGGTAATATTTTCCGCAGTAAAAATCAACACTAGCACTCTTTAGCCTTTTCCTAATTTTACATCACAGGGCAAAGAGAACATTATATTAATCACTGTTTGGGTTATGCTGCCACCTTTGGGTAAATGAAGACTGGGCAAAAAAGGCGGGACTCCCTGCCCAGGCATGACCCCTGTCTAGCTCAGCTAAGCCTCCATTTTGTGCTGGGTGATGGATTTTACCTCTTTGACTCTCTAAGAGGAACTGTATTCTGACTCCACATGCAAGAGTGTGGATGGCCTGTAGTTTATGCTGGATTCTGCGGGCAGTGAGCACTGATGTACTGGGTACCCCGTGACCTGCTGAAGGGAAGTCAAGTCCTTAAATGCCTGCTGTGATGGGGGAAATTTGGGCCTGATGCCCTGGGATGTTCACTACTGAGTGCCTGTGTATAATAGGGCTATGGCAGCCCCCCCTTGACAGTTTTCCCTGGGTTTGGAGGCTATATATGTCAGTTTTTTTTCTCTTATTGGGTGTCATATAGCAGTGGTGGTGTGTGAATATGCGCTCTTGTATGGCTTGCATGATGATGTCCTTGTACGCATGTGGCATACCAACTTCCGGGACATGCGTTTGCTAAACTCATGGACTCTGCATTGACACCTCACTATATTGAGCCAACATCAGCACCAACCTGGCTCCAGCCCTGTTCAGCCACATTGATACATACTTATTAAGACACGGCAAGTATTGGCACACGTGTCTTGTTTGGGGTGGACTTGCGACAGATGTTTTGGCTTGGGCCGACTCTCCTCTCACCTGAAGGGTAAATTCCTTCTGGGGTATACAGGCCTGTTTATCCCTCGGCAAGCCATGGATTCATGCAGGCAAAGGGGGAGGGAGAGGAACAATGGGTCGAGTTCCCAAATCCCTTTTTTTTATGTTGAAACAGATTCTTTTATTGAACAAAAAGAAAATATACACATGTAAAACATTTGTGACCAATGTCAAGTATGTTATACAGTATCTTAGTCAACTGTCGCACAGCGACATCCCTTGATATTACAGACAATACCATGAGACACTTTTAACCGTTGCAGTTTGTCAGGTTATACATTTTATAATGTGTATTATGTTTTTATGATCTCTTCTCTGTTTCTTCATGTGAAACTAGTGGGGAAACTGGAGGGCTGAAGGTTCATGGTGTATTGGCTCCCCGCTAAACGCAGGTTTCAGGGGTCTGGTGCCACCTATCCCAGATCATGTTGTACTTTAAGGGGCATCCTCTGTGGGAGTATTTGAGTTTCTTATAGGGCAAAGTATTATTCACTTTTACTATCCAGTTAGTGAGCTCTGGCGGGCTGGGCCTCATCAAAAGTCTGGCTATGACTTTTCTTGTGGAAAAGAGGGTTTCATTCAAGAATATTTATCCATATCTGGTTCTGAAAACATACCCAAAAGGCATGGCTTGGGGCGTAGTGTTAGAGAGGAGCCAATGGTGTTATGTAGGAACTGCACTACTTGTGTTCAGAATGCCTGAATCTTCGGGCATTGCCACAGTAGGTGATAGATTGTGCCCATGTCTTGATTGCACATTGGGCATTCCCAAATCCCTTTATCGTATAGGGAGGACCCCTGCAAAGTTTGCCCTGCAGTGGCTCCCTGAAGAGTCAATAGCGGTGAACCCCTGCCCATATCTGGTATCTCCCCCTGTTTTAGGGGCACAGGCTTCAGATCACCGCAATGCAGCTCCTAGCTGCATTTCAGTGTGAATAGTACACATAGAAAACATTTCTTTTCTGTGTCTCATAGTGGCGACGTGCGTTTTTTAGTACGAGGTAAACACTGGTCACCGTGTATATGTATATATATATATATATATATAAAGATGCCTCCTCTTGCGTAAGTAGCAGCTCTGCACCCTCTGCTGTGAGTTTGCAAGGTCCTTTAAAATTTGGGTGACGCATATACTCAGTTCTAGAAAATCAGACTCAGGATATTCTGCCTTTTGGCAGCTTCTGGAAGACTTTCCGGGAGCCTTGAGTTTCTTGATGGCTGCCTTGGAAGACCCCAGAAGGCAGTTTTTGTGAGTGGGCACTGTCTGTCGTCTGTCACGGGAAGGATCCTATGTGTTAGCAGAACTCTGCAAGAAATACATTAAGAGGCTGCTCTTTGAGGGTGAACACTTGGTTGGAGATGACTGGGCCTGCAGCATGGTATTCAGAAGCTGCAAGCTGCAGTTTACCCTCATGCTTTATGCACTAAAGGGTATCTTTTGGATCTGCAAAAAAAAAAGTGTTTTTCTTGGATAGACTTGTCCCAAGGGGTCATCGCACCTGTGTTGGCAGAGGAGAGGTCTTACTGCTGCTGTCCAAAACAGTTTTTGTTTTCGAAGCCAAACAGAGATGTCCTGCCTATTCTGGACCTCAAGGGCTTCAACAAGTCTACCCTGATCAGTGATCGCTTCGACAGGAGGACTTCCTGCTGTCCATGCATGTCGAGGATATATGCCTACACATCTTTATTTTCCAACCTCACCAATGGTTTCTGTGATTTACAGTAGAGTATCGCCACCATCAAATTGTGGCATTGACCCTTCGGCCTATCCATGGCCCCCAGGGTGTTTTACCAAAGTGTTGGCTTTGGTTCTAAGGTTTTTGAGGATCCGGGGGAAGGCCATTGTGGAGTACCTTAAGGACCTGGTTCTAAGGGAGCAGTTGGCTCAGCAACTAATGTCCTGCAGATGGTACAATTCCTGGAGAGGTTCTGCTGAATCTTCAGAAGCCAGCCTTGGTTCCGCCTGGGGTGTTTGGACCTGCATGCAGTTGCTGGAGAAATGATAGCCGCGTTCAATGTTTTCCCCCTATGCCCAGTTCTATTCCAAAGCTCCTGCAGCTCAATATCCTGTTACTATGTGACAAACATCGGGAGCTCTTGGATTTGCCAATGTATCAATATCAGGTTGGCTCTGGAATGGTGGATAGATATTCAGATGGAGTATAATGAGAGACCTTGCTGTGGGGATCATCCCAGAGTGAGAAACGCTGAGCCACTAGAAAGCCATTGCTGCGTGGAGAAAGAGTGCCGAGGTATGACGCAGTCACTGCTAGGATACCGACAGGCGTCACCCTAGGCAACCCCATGTTAGCGAAGAATTAACTAGAGGGACCACTGCTATTGTGTCGCCGAGTTTGGTGAAAGGGCTGCGTGGCCTTGACTTGTTGCTACCATTAGAAACACAGCCTTTAGGAACAGACTGCACCGCTATAGTTTATAGCTCTATTGCTGCCTGCGGGCCTTATTGACTGTCCTTAAGCGTGCCAACAGTGTCATTGAGCCCCAAGGCCAGTCATAAGTCCTGCTGAGTCAGGACTTGCTGCCTTTACAGTTGCTATCCAAAGCCCCCTGCCCCTTTCTTAGCTAAAAGCTACTTTTCAGTGGACACCATGCCACCTTAAATGCTAGTGATTGTTTGTTGAGATTGTAATTTTTTGGCTGCACTTTAATCTCCCAAGCAGCTGAAAACGCATCAGAACACAGGCTTTGGCTGTCGCTGCTGGGGGGGTTGTTGTTGGAAGAGGCCCAATCACGTAGGTAGTTTCATCTCTCCACAGTGGTATCCTCAAGTCCCTTTTTATTCAACCATCATCACATTTTGTTGTTTTTAGTGTGATTTCACTGAGACGTTGTATTTAATTAGTGCACAACCGTTGTCTGTCTTTATTTTTAGTTACTTGACTCTTTGATGTTTGTTAATTTTTGCATATTTCAATTCCTTATGGCTTGGTTTGCTTTCCACAGGTGAGCTGATCCGAATGCCAAAAATGGGAAAGAACATCCATAAATATGTTCACTTATTCCCCAAGCTGGATTTATCGGTGCACTTACAGCCCATCACTCGTTCCACTCTAAAAGTAGAGCTGACAGTTACCCCTGACTTCCAGTGGGATGACAAGGTAAGCTGTAAAAAAACTAAGAATTAATGATGCGCTGTGTTGAAGGAGACTTTTATCCTGTGCTCACATGTCTGCACTGCTTTAACAGGCAGACGGCTCATTCATTTTAATAAACTGCATCACACCAAAAAAAGTAATTTTTTTTTTTTTTTGATGTAGCGCACCGCAACACATTGTAGTGGTGTGCTGCAATGAACATCTGTTGGCAAGTTGTGTTGGGATCCCATTAACCACTTCAGCCCCGGAACAATTTACCCCCTTAATGACCAGAGCATTTTTTTGCGATATGGCACTGCGTCGCTTGAACTGACAATTGCGTGGTTGTGCGACGTTGCACCCAAACAAAACTGACATCCTTTTTTTCCCACAAATAGAGCTTTCTTTTGGTGGTATTTGATCACCTCTGTGGTTTTTATTTTTTATGCTATAAACAAAAGACCGATAATTTTGAAAAAAACAATATTTTTTTTAATAATAAATCACAAAAAAAATATATCACGATAGATGATAATCCAAAGATAATCGTGATATGCGGAGAAAATAAACGCAAAATACTGTGATACCATTTTAAAAGTTTGCAAAATAATAATTGATTCACTATAAACCCGCCCTCACCAATAGTGAAATCAAATAGCGGCGCTAAAAAAACTTTAATTACCTAAAAAAAATGTGTATGGACAATTAGATGTGACAAACTAATTAACAACTATTTTTAACAGCACAATGTGATCTTGTGTTTATAATAAACAGACATTGTGTAAAACATCTGTGTAATAAACTTATATCAAAAACTAATAGCAAGCATATAAAGTCCAATAATCAGTGAGACATAGTGATGTAAGTGATGGTACATAACATCATATGATATAAATCTTCAGTGATAATATCTTCCACCACACCGCTGTGATTTGTGACTTCCACTCCCCTTCAGCGAGCACACTCACCAGCTCTTTTTGCCTTACACTCTCGTGTTCGGCTCACAGGCTTTTCCCACACAGTAGGGGGCAAAGTAATAACCTCCAATCAATCCCCGTTTAGTATCCAGAGTATATATGCAAACGCTCTCTCCACATGAAAAAAAGAAAAGCGATCCAATAATGCAGTAACGTGTCGTGAATAATCAGTCAGAATAAGTTGTGCCTTTTTAAGGACATATTTCCCGCACAATAATTATCATTGAGTAATTTTTAACGAAGATATTTTTAAGATACAAAATCAATCTATATGACACAGTCTATGCTTGTGAAACTTATTCACGGAGACGTGTGGGCATACGATACAGTTATTTATTGGTAAATAAACACAAATAATCACATGAAATTAAGATACCGATTGCGTTACATGAACGTCTTAAAAATCAATAAAAACACTTGCAAAAATGGGCGTACCGTCCCTTTGACATAATACCACCATGATAACTTCTCAGTAGAATCAATAACCTTGTGAACTTGACAGTTAAACAGAACATCTGTATTTCACATGTACAACCGTTACTTTGCTGCAGGTAAGTAAGTGGTTAAAATTGTGAAATAAATTAGACGTTTGTTTTGTCAATAAATGTGGCAACTATGCAAAAAGAAAAATATAATGAAAAATTTGAATCTTTAGAGAAAAATCTACAAGGCGGTTATTGATTCGGGAGAATGATTATCAATTGACTAATATTCAATACGTCAATATTTGAGAGAACATATCAATATTTGAGAGAACATACAAGATAAAATCAACATGACATAATTACCCATTCCAGGATGGCTACAGTTCCTATTGGCTGGTTACCAGAGTTAAGATGGCTGCCGTAGTTTCAAAATGGATACTCTTAAAGAGGATTTACTCCTTGTGACCTCCGAGTTCTAAGTATTAGGTGTTGAGGAATCTTCATGAATGTAAAGATATGTATTCATGCATGGTGCATGAGTGTCAGTCTGGGAGTGTGTGTATCTCCCAGTCTCCCCCCTCAGGGTGGATCCCTGAGCTCTCTTTCCTCCTCCTCCTGTCTTCTCTTCTGCCATCTTACTTGCCTCTAAATACCATTTCAGATAATAAGACCATAAAAATTATAATGGCTCTGCCCAAAAGGACGTGGCTCACTTCCCATTGGGTTAGGAGACTTAATTATTAACTTCCTCTGGAAATTTAGTGAGTTCAAATAATACCACCTTCAACCACCAGGTGTCTCACATGTGTTTTGAGTCCATCCTTTAAGTTAATACATTCTATTTTCATAATGTGTATAATGGTAAGGATAAGTATATACTTTTAAATATTCTGGTAATCGGTCTAATGTAAAATACACTCAGTATAAGTTTGATTAGTCACCATTACATAACTTGGTTATATCTGTATCTCTATAAATGTATGTCTGTACAAACTGGTCTATCTAGGAAATACACACATTGTTATATATATTAATCAATACTACATAAAAATGATTATATGGATACCTGTATAACTTCTGGTATCCCCACTGAATATTTGTTTATCTAAGCATAGGCTCCAATCTTATATAATTATAATCATAATTATATGTTTTTCCTAATACTAATTAGTTTCTTAAAACACTTCTACTTATAAAATCACACTTTCATATATAAATTTTTCATATCAAAGTTGTTGGGTCCGCAGATGCCAAAATTTATAATATGTCTCTGTGACCTACAATGTCATAGATAGTTTGAAATGACTTATAATAACCTTATATATACTTTTAAAATATTTTTAACTGGCACAATATCCAACTCTCTCTAACGTGTTGAGATGGACCTTGAACATTCCCACTGGGTGTTTAGAAATGACTTGTTTGTCTAAACCATCCTAAAAGTTCATACAATGAGTTTTGTTGGCCAAGGTGTTAGCTATTTAAACAGTCCATCACTTGAACACAATAAGTTTATGCCAGGTGAGGTTTTCTCTCTGTATAACCTTGTATCCTGTGGCAGCTTTTGTTTATTCACAATACCATGTAAATATCTCCTTGTTTTGTTCCAACAGTTTTCCTTACAATACATGCTTGTAAAAGTCTTCAATATTTGAAGTAGTAGTAAAACTTGGAAAAACATGAGAGCGTCTAATTTGTCCTAAAGGTCTCCAAAAGGGCAACAGTCCATCTACTTTGTGAGGCCTAAGCATCTCTCATGTTTCTGCCAGTAAATATAAAATATATTTCTTCATGAATTCACAACAAACGCAATAAACTTTAATAAAAATAACACTCTCCTCCACCATTGAACTCACATTTCACAAATTTCAATCAAGCAAAGAGGCACAGCAATCATGGTCATCACCAAAAAAACTCTCCAAACGATAAAATGGACGTATGGTGGTCACGGTGGACCCAGGTAGCCTGATGGTCGGTGACACTCTCACCCGTTCCCTGGAGTCTCCTAAAGCCGCTTCCCCGCTTACTCGTATGGCGCTCCCTGTCACAGCGTCCTACGTCAAGCACGTTCGTTTGCCGGCAATCAAGGGAAGGAGTTAAACACCAGGGGGCGATCAAGGGGTTAAATGTGTTCCCTCAGTGTGTTCTAACTGTAGGGGGGTGGGCTCACTAGAACATGACAGAGATCACTGCTCCTAATCACTGGGAGCAGTAGATCCCTGTCATGTCACTAGGCAGAATAGGAAAATGCATTGTTTACATAGGCATCTCCCTGTTCTGCCTCTTTGTGCCACGATCGCGGGCGAAATTGAGTCTGGGGACCCGTGGGCAGGCGCAGGGACGTACGGGTACACCCATTTGCACAGCTGTGCCATTCTGCCAAGGTACATCATCGGCAAGTGGTTAAGAGTAGTAGGCGCTTACGCTCCTCTGTGTTTGATTATATCCAAACATTTTCCTTCTTGTTTCAAGAAATGCTCAAGGCTCAAAAATCTTAGCTCTGAAATGTTGAAAAATAGCCTGTTCCCACCATACGTATCACCAAAAATTCCTCAGGAGCAGTTAAACACCTAAAGACTGATACCTTAGGATGTTATGTGATACTGGTGTTGGTATTGATAGGTAAACCATTCACTGTGATTAATTGACATATGCCCCACTATTTTCAAAATCCTTGCTTGAGCTCTTTATGGCAAGGAATTTGGAAGTTGCTGAAGGCCCTTTTGATCTTGGCTGGTGAAATACAGTTCTTGACCTTTCCCTGAATAGACTAGGACAGTGGCTCTCAACTCCTGTTTTAAGGACCCACTAACAGGCCAGGTTTGCAAGATAACTGAAATACATCACAGATGATATAATTTGCTGCTCAGCGATTTGCAGTATTCTAGTCTGCATCTCCCCATGGTAATACTTAATGTTTAAAGTTGATAAATGTTTGTTGATAAATGTAAAGTTATGCACTTGGGGGCTAAGAATATACATGCATGCATCATACATGCTAGGGGTGTACAACTGGGGAATCCATAGTGGAGAAGGATCTGGGGGCTTGGTAGATCATAAGCTCAATAATAGCATGCAATGCCAAGCTGCAGTTTCCAAAAAGAGCAAAGTCCTTTCTTGTATTGAGAGAGATATGGACTCCAGAGAGATCATTTTGCCCCTGTTCAAATCACTAGTAAGACCTCATCTGGAATATGCAGTTCAGTTTTGGGCACCAGTTCTCAAAAAGGATATCAGGGAACTGGAGAAAGTGCAGAGAAGGGCAACCAAACTGATAAGAGGCATGGAGGAGCTCAGCTATGAGGAAAGATTAGAGGAACTGAATTTATTCTCTCTTGAGAAGAGGAGATTAAGGGGGGATATGATCAACATGTAGAAATATATAAGGGGTCCATATAGTGAACTTGGTGTTGTTAAAGTGGATGTAAACCCGAAATTTTTTTTTTTTTTTATATCATACTGCAGAATATAAGATTTCCTATCATTTGAGCCCAGTCTTGCCACACAGAGTTAATCCATCTCTGAGCAATCCTCTTTTATTGTT
Organism: Aquarana catesbeiana; assembly: GCF_042186555.1. NCBI lineage: Eukaryota > Metazoa > Chordata > Amphibia > Anura > Ranidae > Aquarana > Aquarana catesbeiana. The sequence continues at coordinate 598,865,906 of NC_133326.1, read as the reverse complement.
CAGTGAGATAAATCTTGACAAACTGAGAAAAACTTTGTCAAATCCTCCCCCTTGCTGTGAGTGACAGGTGATTTACATATCTTGTGCACTAGCCTAAGACATGCATTATTTTTTAGTTCCTACCCCCACTCCTTTCTTCAGCAGCTCTGCAAGGATTGGCTGTTCCACACCTCAGCATGATTTGGCATGCTGAAGTCATGTGGTCGCTTTTTTTGTCTTTTCACTGGATGTTAGAGATCATAGCAGAAGTTCAATGTTAGAAATACAAAGGAGAAAATGCATATTGACAATGAGTGTAGAGGTGGGCGGGGAGTCTACTGACATGACTCCACCCACCGAGCTCCAGACAACAGACCCACCCACAGAATCTGCAGTTTTTCGGGTCTAATAACAGACAGAGGGGAGACATTTGACAGGTAAAGATACATGCAGGAGGCATGTATATCCTTATAGATAACCCCTATGGCAGTAGTTTAGAAAGGATGACATTGGGTTTACATCCACTTTAACTCAAATGTACATAATTTAACTGGGTACTAACATTTATAGGTAAAGTTGATCCAGGGAAAATCCGACTGCCTGTCTGGGATCAGAAGGAATTTTTTCCCCTGCTGTAGCAAATTGGATCATGCTTTGCTGGGGTTTTTCGCCTTCCTCTGGATCAACTGTGGGTATAGGATTGTGTATATGGAATTGTATGATATTATTTTTTATTTATTTATTTTTATGGTTGAACTAGATGGACTTGTCTTTTTTTCAATCTGATTAACTATGTAACTTAAAATCTGGCCTGTTAGTCGGTCCTGAGGACAGGAGTTGAGAACCCTGGACTTGGGGGAGATCCTTGTCCTTAGTATTTGTGTAGACAAATATGTCCTAGTTGATTTTGGTGTAAATTCCCCACGCTAAGAGAATACTTGTGCTAGTTGGATATCTATCGCACTTGATCCTTTAATAGATATGTTTTTAGTCTCCCAGGAATTGGTTTCATTCATAAATGAGACTAAATATTTACTAAGAGCAGTCTCGGACCGCTCTCCTGCTTTGTTAGCTTTATACACAGGGAACTCTGGAAATGCCAAATCCTACTCTACCTTCAGCTTGCACTTGCTATCAGTACGTCCCACAAATCACATGCTTGATATAACTGAATTGTCAGAAACTGCATACTCCATTTCAATAGAACCCATCCACAACATAAGAACTCATCTTGCCTGTATTTCTCAGCAATGAGGACACCATTAATCTTGACCAAATCTCCAAGTCCATATTCTGAAATGCAGCCCCAAACTTGCAAGGAACCTCCGCCATGCTCTCCAGCCCTTCGGTGAAAAAACTCCCTCCTGCTACAGCCAAATATTTCAAATTTTGATGTTGATACAAGGCAGGATGGATCCATGCTTTCATGTTTAAGCCAAATTCTGACCCTACCATCTGAATGTCGCAGCTGAAATTGAGACTCCCCAGACCAGGCAACGTTTCTTCAGTCTTTTATTGTCCAATTTTGCTGAGCCTGTGTGAATTGTAGCCTCAGTTCCCTGTTCTTGGCTGACAGGAGTGGCACCCAGTGTGGTCTTCTGCTGCTGTAGCATATCTGCTTCAAGGTTTGATGTGTTGTGCATTCAGAGATGGTATTCTGCATACCTTGGTTGTAACGAGTGGTTATATGAGTTACTGTCTGCGAATTCTCCTGTGACCTCTGACACCAACGAGGCATTTTCATCCACACAGCTGCTGCTCACTGGATATATTCTCTTTTTTTTGGACCATTCTCTGTAAACCCTAGAGATGGTTGTGCGTGAAAATCCCCAGTAGATCAGCAGTTTTTGAATTATTCAGACCAGCCCATCTGGCAACAACCATGGCGCATTCAAAGTCACTTAAATCCCCTTTTTGTCCTCATTCTGATGCTCGGTTTGAACTAAAAGTGATTGTAAAGGTTGTTTGTTATTTTTAAAAACATGCTATCCTTACCTGCTCTGTGCAAGGGTTTTGCACAGAGTGGCCTCGATTCTCCTTATATGATGTCTCCCGGCGGCGCTCCTGGCTCTTCTTGAGAACCCCTAGGGAGAGCCACATTCCATGGGGGCACTTGTGCAGGCATACTCCTGAGTCCTGTTGCTGCGTCCATTGACACAGACAGCAGGACATGGCCCCGCCCCCGACTCCATGTTACTGGATTTGATTAACAGCAGCGGGGGCCAATGGCTCCTGCTGCTGTCAGTCTATCAAATGAGGTCCAGAGACAGCGGCTGGAGCTGCTGGGCTCATCCCCATCGCTGGAACGATTGGGCTCAGGTAAGAAAAGGGTGGTTGGGGGGGCTGCTGCAGCCCAAAAGGTTTTTCACCTTAATGCATAAAGGTGAAAAGTCGTGAGGGTTTACAACCCCTTTTAGCAAGTCATCTTCACCATGTCTGGATGCTTAAATGCATTGAGTTGCTGCCATGTGATTTGCTGATTTAGAATGTGTTACCAAGCAATTAACCACTTACTTACTGGGCACTTAAACCTTACTTACTGGGCACTTAAACAGCCTTGCTCCGATCTGTGATCCAGCGAGTCTCATAGACTGGCTAATCACAGAGCGCACTGCGCCCCCTGCAGGGGGTGTGCAGTCCGCTCAAGCACGGGAGGACATCTATTGATACCCTCCTGGCAAAGTAGTTCCTTGCTGTAGCCGTCATTCGACTATAGTGTGGATCTGAAGTGGTTAAACAGGTGTACGTATATATGTCTGTGAAGATGCTAAACCGTATGTGAAATGTGCAGAATCACAGTTGTTCCGACAGAATTTTATACTTGTGTGACCTCTAGTAATGACTGGACATGTATAGTTATGTAATACCTTTTTTTTTCCTTACTGTAAACCTTATTAAACTTTAAAAAAAATATTCAATACCACAGCACACCAAAGTGCAAAACACAAGGAATGTGTCCATTACTGCAGCTCAACTGTGTGAACCCAGTCTTGCGGTGAAATTGTCATCACTGTATGGTAAACAAGGATCATGTAATAAAAAGAAATAATAAAGTGCCTGAGTGTACTTTTTTGCTAAATGAAATACTAGTGCACGCTTGCACAAGCACCTAAAACCCTTATGGTAAGTGCCAAATTTCCCTAAAGCTGGCTTAACCACTTGCCGACCGCGCTATAGCCCAATACCAGCTACAGCCTGGTTGTCTAGTTCTAGGAGGGTGTCTATTGACATCCTCCCAAAACCATGCCCGCTGTGGCACACTCTGATCTTGGTAAAGAGCCATTCCCAGTGGCTCTTTACCATGTGATCAGCTGTGTCCAATCACAGCTGATCACAATGTAAACACACTTGCCAGTTAGCAGGATTCCTTGTGTGAGTAGAGGAAGGAGCTGGTAACCGGCAAGTGTGAAGGGGACATCTACGCTGATAATTGGGGCACTGATCATCAGTGTCCCGATTTTCAGTGCATATCAGTGAAAGAGAAAAATTACCTGTTAGTAGGTAACTAAGAAAAATGTTTTGCTTTTTGTTTTGTTTTTTCAAAATTTTTGCACTTTTTTATTGTTTAGAAAAAAATTAAAAAGCCCAGTGGTGATTAAATACCACCAAAGAAAGCTCTATTTGTGTGAAAAAATTATAAAAATTTCATATGGGTACTGTGTTGCATGACTGCGCAATTCTTTCAAAGTGCGACAGCGCTGAAAGTTGAAAATTGGCATGGGCAGGAAGGAGGAGGGTGAAAGTGCCCAGTAGGCAAGTGATTAAGAGTACTTAAATCCTACCTCCCAGTGTGGGCATTATGCGTTTAGGGCACTTTGCAGTGTGGAAGCTAGTGCTATGTTCAGCTTAGAGAAAAATGTCCGTTTGCATATGGCCCTTGCCCTGGTTTTGGATGCCTTTGGCATGATCAAGAACTTTATTTGGCATTAAAAACATGGTATATACAGGCAACTTATTGTGCTGCCATTGCATGAGATAATATTTTTAATGAATTTATGTAATTGAGAATTTTAATAAGCTTTTTTATTTTTCTTGAATATTGTTTTTAGGTTCATGGGTCTTCTGAAGCTTTCTGGATTCTGGTGGAAGATGTTGACAGTGAAGTGATTCTGCATCATGAGTATTTTCTTCTCAAAGCTAAATATGCCCAGGATGAGCATCTTGTTACATTCTTTGTGCCAGTGTTTGAGCCGCTTCCTCCACAATACTTTATCCGAGTTGTGTCAGACCGCTGGCTATGTGAGTGTTCCCTTCAATACTTTCTAACACCTTATTATATCCGATGCAGTTGCACAGTGGTCATATGACTGCTCTTGTGTGTTTTTTAAATTTTTTTATTTTTCCCTATAGCTGGTTTCTTCTTTTTTTTTCTTTTTTTTTTGATGGCCTGACAAAGGGCCCTGGTTACAAAGAATATGGAGGACTTTTAGGCTACAAATACAAATGGCGTTTCTGTTTAATTCACAGAAACGCATCTCATCTTAGAAATCTAGAATCTCTGACAGATTGGGTTCCAAAGCTGCACACAATACATTAGTCCCTTGCCTGGCCTGTAATTCATTCCACAGTCTGTTCTAATCTAACCACTTGGACACCCCCTTCTTGCCCAGGCCAATTTTCAAATTTCAGCACCGTCACACTTTGAATGACATTTACTTAGTCATTCAACACTGTACCCAAATTAAATATTTAACGTGTTTATGAGACATATAAAGCTTGCTTTTGGTGGTATTTAACCACTTCCCGCCCGCCCTATAGCAGATTGACGTCCGGGAAGTGGTTCTGTTATCCTGACTGGGCGTCATATGAGGTCCAGCAGGATAACATGCCGCCGCACGCCGATCGGTGGAGCGGTGTGTCAGCCTGACACACCGCTACACCGATCTTGGTAAAGAGCCTCCGGGTGAGGCTCTTTACCATGTGATCAGCCGTGTCCAATCACGGCTGATCACGCTGTCAATGGGAAGAGCCGTTGATCGGCTCTTACTCGCGTCTGATAGACGCGGGGAAGAGCCGTTGATCGGCTCTTACTCGCGTCTGATAGACGCGAGTAGAGGAGAGCCGATCGGCGGCTCTCCTGGCAGGGAGGGTCTGCGCTGATTGTTTATCAGCGCAGCCCCCCCTCAGATCACCACACTGGACCACCAGGGATCGCCACTAGGACCACCAGGGAATGGGCAACATGTGGATGGCCAGGTATGTACTCCATGGCCATCCACATGTGCCCAATCAGTGTCCACAAATGGCCACTGATTGGCACCATTATGTCCAAGATCTGCCCAGCAATGCCCCCAATGTTTTATCAGTGCCCATCTGTGCCCACCTATCAGTGCCACAAATCAGTGCCACCCATAAGTACCCATCAGTGCCACCCATAAGTACCCATCAGTGCCACCCATATGTGCCCATCAGTGCCGCCTACCAGTGCCCATCAGTGTCGCCGTATCAGTGCCCGTCAGTGCAGCCATATCAGTGCCCATCATTGAAGGAGAAAACGTACTTATTTACAAAAAATTTTAACAGAAACAAATAAAAACTTATTTTTTTTCAAAAATTTTCGGTCTTTTTTTATTTGTTGCGCAAAAAATAAAAACCGCAGAGATGATCAAATACCACCAAAAGAAAGCTCTATTTGTGGGAACAAAATGATAAAAAATTGGTTTGGGTACAGTGATGGATGACCGCGCAATTGTCATTCAAATTGCGACAGCGCTGAAAGCTGAAAATTGGCCTGGGCGGGAAGGTGTCTAAGTGCCTGGTATTGAAGTGGTTAATCACTGCTGTTTTTTTTTTTAATTTTTATTTATTTGTATGTTTTTGCTATATAAAAGAGAAAATACCGGGGGAAAAAAAGTTTTACTTCATTTTTTTTTCTGTTATAGAATTTTGCAAATCTTTCTTCAAAAATGTAGGCCTAAATGTATTCTGCTGCATTTCTGTGGCAGAAAATAACCCAAATTGGTGTATGTTTACTTGTGTAAAAGTTATAGTGTCTACAAACTATGTATATACAGTATCTCACAAAAGTGAGTACACCCCTCACATGTTTGTAACTATTTTATATCTTTTCATGTGACAACACTGAAGAAATGACACTTTGCTACAATGTAAAGTAGTGAGTGTACAACTGGTATAACAGTGTAAATTTACTGTCCCCTCAAAATAACTCAATACACAACCATTATCTAAGCCGTTGGCAACAAAAGTGAGCACACCCCTAAGTGAAAATGTCCAAATTGGGCCCAAAGTGTCAATATTTTGTGTGGCCACCATTATTTTCCAGCACTGCCTTAACCCTCTTGGGCAAGGAGTTCACCAGAGCTTCACAGGTTGCTACTGGTGTCCTCGTCCACTCCTCCATGACGACATCATGGAGCTGGTGAATGTTAGAGACCTTGCACTCCTCCACCTTCCGTTTGAGGATGCTCAATAGGGTTTAGGTCTAGAGACATGCTTGGCCAGTCCATGACCTTTACCTTTAGCTTCTTTAGCAAGGCAGTGGTCACCTTCGAGGTGTGTTTGGGGTTGTCATCATGTTGGAATACTGCCCCAGTCTCCAAAGGGAGGGGATCATGCTCTGCTTCAGTATGTCACAGTACATGTTGGCATTCATGGTTCCCTCAATGAACTGTAGCTCCCCAGTGCCGGCAACACTCATGCAGCCCCAGACCATGACACTCCCACCACCATGCTTGACTGTAGGCAAGACGCACTTGTCTTTGTACTCCTCACCTGGTTGCCACCACACACACTTGACACCATCTGAACCAAATAAGTTTATCTTGGTCTCATCAGACCAAAGGACATGGTTCCAGTAGTCCATGTCCTTAGTCTGCTTGTCTTCAGCATTGCTTGCAGGCTTTCTTGTGCATCATCTTTAGAAGAGGCTTCCTTCTGGGACAACATCCATGCAGACCAATTTGGTGCAGTATGCGGCGTATGGTCTGAGCACTGACAGGCTGACCCCCTACCCCTTCAACCTCTGCAGCAATGCTGGCAGCACGTCTATTTCCCAAAGACAACCTCTGGATATGACGCTGAGCATGTGCACTCAACTTCTTTGGTCCACCATGGCGAGGCCTGTTCTGAGTGGAACCTGTCCTATTAAACAGCTGTATGGTCTTGGTCACCGTGCTGCAGCTCAGTTTCAGGGACTTGGCAATCTTCTTCTAGCCTAGGCCATCTTTATGTAGAGCAACAATTCTTTTTTTCAGATCCTCAGAGAGTTCTTTGCCATGAGGTGCCATGTGGAACTTCCAGTGACCAGTATGAGAGAGTGAGAGCGATAACACCATATTTAACACACTTGCTCCCCATTCACACCTGAGACCTTGTAACACTAATGAGTCACATGACCCAGGGGAGGGAAAATGGCCAATTGGGCCCAATTTGGACATTTTCACTTAGGGGTGTACTCACTTTTGTTGCCAGCGGTTTAGACATTAATGGCTGTGTGTTGAGTTATTTTGAGGGGACAACAAATTTACAGTGTTATACGAGCTGTACACTCACCACTTTACATTGTAGCAAAGTGTAATTTCTTCAGTATTGTCACATGAAAAAATATAATAAAATAATTACAAAAATGTGAGGGGTGTACTCATTTTTGTGAGATGCTGTGTATGTAAAATATATATATATATATATATATATATATATATATATATATATAATGTAAATTTTTGTCACTTTTTTGGGAAAATTTAATTTTAGATTTTGTTTATTTTTCACACTGGAGCACTACCGTATTGACACAGTACTGCTCTGGGAAGGTGATCAGGATTTTCTTTGGTCCTGTACCATGTGATCACTATGACCAGTCGCAGAGATCACAATAGTACACAATGAATGGCTATGAATGAAAGCCATTGTGTACAACTGATGTGATCCAGTGATTGGTCACAGCAATCACATGGTACAACTATCTGTGTTCCATCGCACAGCGGGTCACAGATCGCGCCGCTGCACAGCACCTAGGGTGCACATGAATCTCACAAGTGGCAGGACGTCTTATGATGTCCACTCTGGATAATGGTGCTCTCGATCAGCCATATTATAACAGGCTGAGCTGGAGGTGGTTATTTTAGTTTCCGATGTGTACATTATAGTGTAGCTCTGGAATGATTGTGTTTGTGATTAGCATGGTATATGCTGGTATTCTGTGTCCTAAAGCTGCAGCTGAAATTGATATTCTCCCTCTCTCTCTCCCCTCGTGTTTAAGCCTGTGAGACACAACTGCCGGTCTCATTCCGCCATTTGATCCTGCCTGAGAAATACCCACCACCAACAGAACTACTGGACCTTCAGCCCCTGCCAGTGTCTGCTTTAAGAAACAGTGCATTTGAGAGCCTTTATCAAGACAAATTCCCATTTTTTAACCCCATACAAACCCAAGGTTAGTGTTTTGAAATACATAATTGGCTGTTACAAACCAGTTAACATCTGTAATTTGCAGAATCTTTTTTTGGCACTTTGTTGCTTTTGTGTATGTTGAGATTTATTTTCATTCCATTTTTTGAAATCATTAATGTGTATATTGGACCTGAAGCTTTATTATATTTCAGATGATAGCTTGTGTTCATCTAGGTTTGTAACAATATTTCCATCTATAAGTCAATGTTCTCATTCAAACTACTGCATCATTGGTATAAAAATTCTGAAAAATCAATGCAGAAAGTGACTAACCAGCCTGACTTCCTTGCCTCAAGACAGGTTTTTATAACAAGAATGAAAAACAAGCACTAGTAGGCAAAGTTTAGAGCAGTCCTCTCCCAAGCACAGTAGTTGACACCTTGGTTTTTGCAGAGGCGGGGGATGGTTTGGCTTGATCCTGCATGGGGGGGGGGGGCTGCGGGTTGGAAGGGAGGCGGATGTATTCAGATAAAGGGAAAGTAGACAGGAAAGACCGGAGGCAGATTATAGTATAAAGAGGGGGCAGGGGGAGTGAACAAAGGGCTCCTAGGTATTTCAGTAGCCCAGCCCAGTACTCGGGTGGCAGCGAGAGTAGAAACCTAATCACACCTGTAGTTCTATTCGAGAAGCAGCAGAGCATTTCCTCACGTGTTTATTTATTTATTTTTTTCTAGTCTCACAGTAACCATTTTTTAGGAGTTTTTATTTGTTTTTGTTTTTTTCTTTTTATTGAAAAATTTGGGGTACAAATCAACAAAGACCATGTAGGAGTCAGATCCCTGGTGATTTGTGTAAAAAAAAAAAAAAAAAAAAAAACTAAAACAAAAAAAAATTGTAGAAATTTAATGACCATGGAAAACTAGACACCTTTTAGGTGTTTTATTCCCCTAGAGCAGTGATGGCGAACCTTGGCACCCCAGATGTTTTGGAACTACATTTCCCATGATGCTCATGCACTCTGCAGTGTAGTGGAGCATCATGGGAAATGTAGTTCCAAAACATCTGGGGTGCCAAGGTTCGCCATCACTGCCCTAGAGGCATATCTCATCCACTCCAGTCTCTAATCGCTGTATTACATTGAAGATGTTTTTTGGGTGCAGGGGCCTAGGAAAAGGAAGTTACCCACTGATAGATTGCACTTCTACGAATATGGTTTTCTCTTCCGTTCATTGAAGGACACACCTAGGGGGTGGCCAAACTCCCAATCTGCAGCAAGGAGATTTTTATTTTTTATTTTCTTTTCAGCAGCAGGACACACCAATTTTTCTTTTTCTTATTTTTTATGTTTTCTTTGGAATTTTTTGTTCCCCGTACACGAAAAATTTTCTTCCATCAACTGTGGTGCTAAGCAACAGACTAGATATCATAGATTTGAGTAGTCCCCCAAGGAATGTAATCGAGTGGGATCGGCTGTGACAGGCCGGTCTTACACAGATGCCAGAAAGAGTATTACTTCTTGGAGGACACATACGACGCTTGGAGCAGGTCTTTCTGTTGCAGTGCCACATATTGGCTTATGACACTTGAATCAGTAAAGGGTCAGTGGTGCCTTGTCCCCATTCTCCCCCCCCCCCACACCTAGATATTCTTCCCTACAGCACTACACGTCCCAGGTTTGACTCCCTTTGGACTGTGAGTACTATCCATGCTGGGCGTTGGGTGCATCAGTTTACAGTATAGTTATCCCCTTGGCCCTTAGATGAGTTCAATGGGGATCCCTTTCCTCTCCCTCAACCCTTTTGGACAAGGAAAAAGGCCTCTGTATGCTGTATGTTGTTTCTCTCTAGAGCAGAGCACACAGTGCCAGGAGGGGGCGTGTACAAGGGACATTGACATGGGACATGGGGGCCTCTGCATCATTTTAGACAATTTCAGCACTGTTGGGGATTGATCCTGCACGGTAAAAGGGGGTGGGGAATGGGGGGGGGGGGGCGGGTTTACTTCTCAGGCAAATTTTTACAAACTACAGGAGAGCACAAAAGTGTCCGCTGCTGTTTAACTCTGCACCGCTGCTACAGCTCTTAGGACCACTGTATAGCACACTGGACCCTGCCCACAGCTCTCTGCTTTAATGCCTCCCCGGGATGTGCAGCTTCTGCCACAAATCTCTCCACCTGCAGTGCACAGCAATACAGTCGGTGCTGATCCTAGGTGTGGTAAGTGTATCTCTGGGGGGGAGCGAAGAGAATGAGGCCTGCTCCCTGTCTGCAGCTCCCATTATTGCTGAGACACATTGGGCGGGTATCAAAAAGTGCCTGGTGTCTCTAAATTTAGGGATCTCTCCAACACTTGTACATCATGTGGTGGTAAAGGTGAATTTTTTTTTTCCTGACAAACCACACTGCTTAGCTTGCCAGATTCTTTCAATCTTGGAGCTCTACACAAACCTGCCGCTCACCCACCCCATACCTCCAGCATTTTTATATGATGAATCAGGTGCTGAACAGTCTCCTCCCTCTTAATCCCTGCTCCTGAGGCCTTCCCTCTTCCTTCTAATGATGAAAAAGAGCTGCTGGCAGCGAAAAAGGTGCGAGAGGGAGTTGGTCTTCATTATGGTGGTCAGGGAAACTCTGAAAATGGAAGATTCCCCATCCCAGGCGTCGATTCCCAGGTATCTTATGGGGCTCACAAATGCAAAAAATCTTCCATATGACCCCTTTTTGACAATTTTAAAAGCCTTTGTCGCTGTCGACCAAGTCATTGACACTACCCATCTGACAGGCGGGGAGCATGACATGTCCTATGTACACGATCTCTGGAACCTTAAAAGGGCTGTAAACCACCTTTTTATTTAAAAAAAAATGTATATACTTACCTGCTCTGTGCTATTGATTTGCACAGAGCACCCCTGATCATCCTCTTCTGGGGTTTCCCCCGTCGGCGCTCCAGGCCCCTCCTCTTCATCGGGTGTCCCCACGGAAAACTGCTTTCCCTGGGGGCACCTGTGTGGGCTTGCTCCAGAGTCCCGCTGTTGCATCCATTGACAGACAGTGCAACTTGGCCTCGCTCCCATGTCACTGGATTTGATTGACAGCAGTGGGAGCCAATGGCTCCTGCTGCTTTCAGTCTGTCCTAAGAGGACCGTGACAGTGCACATTGCTGGTTCAAATCGGGCTCGGGTAAGAGGGGTGCAGCACAGAAGCATAAACCTTGAGGCTTTACAACCACTTTAATTCACCCAGTACTTGCCTCTGCCATGGTCTCGTCCAGTTCTGGATTTAAAAACCCTGAACTGCTTCTTAAGGGTATGCAGATTTTGCATGGAGTTGGTTAGCTCAAGGTAGCTTTCTTAAGTCAAGGGGATTTCCTGGCCTCAATTGACCTGTAGGATGCTTACCTTCATGTCCCCATTTGCTGCTCTCACCAATGTGTCCTTTAGTTTGCGGTGGAAGAGGGGCACTATCAAGTTGTCTGATGTTGGTGTTGTGAGTCTTCACAAAGACGAAGGGGTGTGATTGACCATTTATCTGTGCAGGGCCTTTGGTCTCTAGAAGAAACCAGTCTTCCCCTCGATATTCTGCAACTTTGGGCTATCTGTCTCTCCCTCTCTTGGGTTCACCAATCTGGGTGCAATCAGACAACACCATGGTGGTGGCCTACATTAATCGCCAAGAGGCACCAGGAGCTTGGCTGTGGCTCTAGGCACCTCTCATCCTCAGAGCAGAGCTTCATATACCAGCTCTAACTGCAGTGCACATTCTGGGGGTGGCAGACTTGTAGGCAGATTATCTCAGTTGGCAGAGTCTGGACCTTTGGGAATGGACCCTGCATCTCAATGTTTTTCCCTGCCGATGGTAGAGCACTCTGGATCCCAATCTCTTTGCATCCAATTGAACAGTTCTCAAGTTTCTTGCCAAGTCAAAGGATCCCTGTGCAGAAGTGTTGGATGCTCTGGTGGCCCCTTGAGGCATGTACTCCCTGATTTATGCTTTTCCTCCTCTAAAACTTCTCCCCTGGTTGTTAACAAGGATCCAACAAGAAGGCATTCTGGTGGCTCCAGACTGGCCACGCAAGGCTTGGTTCACCAATCTCATTCAGCTGGTTCCAGACGCTCCATGGCGCCTTCTACTCTGCCCGGACTTTAGGGCCAATTTTCCAACCTGCTTCACAGTCGCTGGCTTTAACAGCATGGCTGGTGAAACTCGGGTACTGAAGGACAAGGACCTTTCTCAGGCTGTCATATCTACCATGCTTCGTGCTCAGAAGTTCACTTACTGGTTTACATACGATCGCACCTAGAGGGCCTATTTCGCTTACTGTGAGTTTTTGGGAGTACATCCCTGCAAGTTCTCCATTGCTCACATTCTTGCCTTCCTTCAGAAAGGAGTGGAGTTTTCCTTGGCCCTCAGTACGGTGAAGGGCCAGGTATTGGTATTCTGTTTCAGCAGCCCTTGGCTTCTCATTCCCTCATTCAGACCTTCATTACCAGGATTTTTTCCCCCTTTTTTTAGACCACTTTTACCTTCTTGGGAACCTTGTCTTGTTGGCCCTACAAGAGCCTCCTTTTGAAAATTTCAGGGATATTTCCCTCTTGTGTTTGTCTCAGAAATTGGCCTTTCTGGTTGCTGCATGTGTCTAAGCTTTTTGCTCTGTCTTGTAAGCAGCCATTTTTGATGTTGCACAAGGACAAAGTGATTCTTCTCGCTTGCCTTTTCTTCTTGCCTAAAGTGATGTTGACTTTCCACTTGAATGAGGGCATTGTTTTGCCATTGTCATCCTTCTGTCCTCGCCCTTCTCATCTCAAAAAAGTGGCCCTTCATTGCCTTGATGTAGTTAGGACCATTGGGGTCTACCTTTCCACTATGGCCCCTATTCAAAAATCTGAATCTTTATTCATTTTCTTGGATGGTCCTAAGAAAAGACGAGGACCTACCTTCTACCATTTCCAGGTGGATTCATCAAACTGTTGTCCGGGCTTTCCCTTTCAGGCTGCGAACCCCCATTTCTGGTCATTGCACATTCTACCAGGGTGTTTAGTGCGTCAGTGCTTTTCTTCATTCTGATTCGGTTGTGCAAGTTTGCAGGGCAGCTACTTGGTTGTCTGCTCACACTTTCACCAAGTTCTACAAGGTTGACGTAGCTGCCTCTGACAATTTCCAGATTTAATCGGAAATTTTTGCAGGCAGCAGTTTGAGGTCTGCCAGGGTGTGCAGAGACATCCCATCCGTCATGACGAATGGCTGTGCACTTCAGTGAACAGAAGAGAAAACTTTTTGACCTCTCCATAAAATCCTTCTCTCTGAGTTCATTGACACAGCACCCGCCCACTCTTCTTTGGCTGTGTTGGTGTGTATGTCCTATACTGCTGGCTACTAACTGGTCTAGCTGCAAATGGGGGGTTTGACCACCTTCAGAGGGCTTGCCCCCAGTTTGTGCTTTTACTTTAGTTGCACTTGCCATCTTGCTCCTGTAGGTGGCGATATCAAATCCCAGCCATCATGAAGAATGGCAGTGTCCTTCAACCAACCCAGAGAAAAGGATTTTTTTATGGCGAGTACAGAAATCCCCCAAAAATACCTGCATATTCCTTGCAGCTGGCAGGGTGCCATGGAATGGATGACAAAGTGGGCCTAAGCAAAAGCATATACAAAATGCCTTAGTGCTGGGTCATTTACAGTTGTCTTGTCTCCAATGAGGAGAGAGCAGGGGCGGAGCTGAGCTCTGTGAATAGACAAGGTCCATTCACAGGAGTGTGGCTCAGGAGCGAATCAGCGGGGGAGGGGGAGCCAGGACCACTGGCAGGAGACCCAAAAAGAAGAGAATCAATCTGAAGGGTAGATTTGCCTGAGTAAGTTTGCTAGAATTTCAAGTGAAGCAGAGTGATAATACTTTTGTAAACAGCAGCCTCAAAGTCTTGCAGTATAGGAAAATAGCACTTGGACTCCTGCCATCTTAAAGTGATTTTAAAGGTTGTAAATAAAAAAACCAAATATGTTATACAGTGGGGACGGAAAGTATTCAGACCCCCTTACATTTTTCACTTTGTTATATTGCAGCCATTTGCTAAAATCATTTTAAGTTCATTTTCTTTTCCCTCATTAATGTACACACAGCACCCCATATTGACAGAAAAACACAGAATTGTTGACATTTTTGCAGATTTATTAAAAAAGAAAAACTAAAATATCACATGGTCCTAAGTATTCAGACCCTTTGCACAGTATTTAGTAGAAGCACCCTTTTGATCTAATACAGCCATGAGTCTTTTTGGGAAAGATGCAACAAGTTTTTCACACCTGGATTTGGGGATCCTCTGTCATTCCTCCTTGCAGATCCTCTCCAGTTCTGTCAGGTTGGATGGTAAACGTTGGTGGACAGCCATTTTTAGGTCTCTCTAGAGAGGCTCAATTGGGTTTAAGTCAGGGCTCTGGCTGGGCCATTCAAGAACAGTCACGGAGTTGTTGTGAAGCCACTCCTTCATTATTTTAGCTGCATGCTTGGGGTCATTGTCTTGTTGGAAGGTAAACCTTCGGCCCAGTCTGAGGTCCTGAGCACTCTGGAGAAGGTTTTCGTCCAGGATATCCCTGTACTTGGCCGCATTCATCTTTCCCTCGATTGCAACCAGTCGTCCTGTCCCTGCAGCTGAAAAACACCCCCACAGCATGATGCTGCCACCACCATGCTTCACTGTTGGGACTGTTTTGAACAGGTGATGAGCAATGCTGGTTTTCTCCACACATACCGCTTAGAATTAAGGCCAAGAAGTTCTATCTTGGTCTCATCAAACCAAAGAATCTTATTTCTCACCGTCTTGGAGTCCTTTGGGTGTTTTTTTTAGCAAACTCCATGCGGGCTTTCATGTGTCTTGCACTGAGGTGAGGCTTCCGTCGGGCCACTCTGCCATAAAGCCCCGACTGGTGGAGGGCTGCAGTGATGGTTGACTTTCTACAACTTTCTCCCAACTGCATCTCTGGAGCTCAGCCACAGTGATCTTTGGGTTCTTCTTTATCTCTCTCACCTGGGTTCTTCTTTATCTCTCTCACCAAGGCTCTTCTCCCCCGATAGCTCAGTTTGGCCGGACGGCCAGCTCTAGGAAGGGTTCTGGTCGTCCCAAACGTCTTCCATTTAAGGATTATGGAGGCCACTGTGCTCTTAGGAACCTTAAGTGCAGCAGAAATTTTTTTGTAACCTTAGCCAGATCTGTGTCTTGCCACAATTCTGTCTCTGAGCTCTTCAGGCAGTTCCTTTGACCTCATGATTCTCATTTGCCCTGACATGCACTGTGAGCTGTAAGGTCTTATATAGACAGGTGTGTGGCTTTCCTAATCAAGTCCAATCAGTATAATCAAACACAGCTGGACTCAAATGAAGGTGTAGAACCATCTCAAGGATGATCAGAAGAAATGGACAGCACCTGAGTTAAATATATGAGTGTCATAGTAAAGGGTCTGAATACTTAGGACCATGTGACATTTCAGTTTTTCTTTTTTAATAAATCAACAATTCTGTGTTTTTCTGTCAATATGGGGTGTTGTGTGTACATTGAGGGAAAAAAATGAACTTAAATGATTTTAGCAAATGGCTGCAATATAACAAAGAGTGAAAAATTTAAGGGGGTTTGAATACACTGTGTAATGGTTTTGCACAGAGAAGCCCTGATTCTTTTCTTTTTGGGTCCCCCACTGGCGGTCCTGGCTCCTCCACCAATGGCTCCAACTGCTGTGAGCCAATGAGGAAAGGGAGATCTGGGAGATAAGCTTCTCTTATGCACATCGCTGGATTGGGATGGCGCTCAAGTAACTATAAGAGACGGGGGGGGGGGTGGTGGCATGCTGCACCCAGAAGGTTTTATACCTTAGAATAGAATGCATTAGGGTTAAAACCACTTTAAGTGTTGTTTTCTGAGATGGACTGTGCAGTTGTTTTTTTTTTTGATGAAATGTATCTTTTGTGTGTATGTGGAGATATGTTTGTGTGTATGTGGAGTTTTAAACACATCATATGCAAAGTAAGTATAAATAACATGACTGATTTTTGTATTCTTTCCTTTTCTGTTTTAGTCTTTAACACCATATATAACAGTGATGACAATGTGTTTGTGGGAGCCCCTACTGGCAGTGGGAAGACTATATGTGCTGAATTTGCCATCCTTCGAATGCTGCTGCAGAACTCAGAAGGGCGCTGTGTATATATTACTCCTATGGAGGCTCTGGCTGAGCAGGTATTTTCAAGATAACATAACATTGTTCCAATGTTTTGTCCATCCCACCTACTGAACACTTCACTAATTTTACAGCTGTCATCCCAGTTTGAATCCAGGTTCAAGAGGAAACAAGAGGGTTAAAGCAACCCTGTTAGGCTTAAAAAGTCCTGAAGGAAGGTCTCTGCAATAAAAAGGGTGTTATACTCTCCTCTGCAGTGGACCTACCTCCATTCTCCTACCCCCTATGTTCTAGACCTGCAGCTACCTTCAATCTTGAGTGCTGAAAACATCTGGAGGTGTCAGATGCCTGTGTATCCACAATGCACTGTGGTTCCTTTCTCCAACCTCTGTCAATGCTAACTCCTGCATTCTCATAAAGATGGAACCATGGTGAAGAACAGGCATTCAGTACTCCTGGAAGTGTTGGATGCTGCAGAGACCGACAGATCATGCAGTCTCTAACCCTCCTGGGAGAAAGTAAGAGGTCCAGGTCACCAGATGGATTTGTGTAATCTCTTCAATGTCAGTGACCTGTCAATAAGATTTTTTTTATTTATTTTTTGAGTGCGGACTGCTATTAAACAAATAGAATAATTTTATTGGGTATCAAAAATAGTACCATCTAAAATCACGATACTGCAAGTACAGCCACTCAGCAATGCATGGGAAGCATGCTGACATGCATTGCTGAGTGGTTTTTATGTTCCCCACTTTAGTGGCTGAAGTTCAACCCCCTATATAATCCCTCCCCTTGCAGGGATACCTCAGTTTTTACGCCATTGTCTTAGGTGATGGACGTGTAAAGATGTCCTGTGCTGAGCTCCAGGGGGAAGATCCGATATCCTATACTGGGGCAAGCCAGGCAGACCGGATCCATTCAAAGTGTCCTTTCGTGGCCGAATTGGATGGTACCCGGGCCTCGTGTCCGAAGAAACGAGGTTTTACCTGTAACGCTTCTCTTTTTAGAAAGCTGGACCCCGCATATTAGAAAATGGTTTTTCTAGCCTAATTTCTAGCCGGGTGCTTTACAGGGCCAGAACTGTGGATCTCCCTATTCGTAGGGGGCCCCAGTCTCTGACGGTTTGTTTAAACGGAGCCCACCGCGAGAGGTGAAGATTGGGTCTGTATAACAGAACCCTGTGGCTGGATAAGGTAAGAGGAGATTCCACAGAATTTTTTAAGTAGGTTTTCTCCTTTAAGGTAAATGCATGCTATGCCTATTGTGACCACCGGGGGCTGCCAAGAGCACATACCTTCTCATGCTGATGTCGGTCTCAGTGTTCTCCCGCTGCACAGCGTTTCCGGCCGGCTCCAGGTAGGATGGGATGGGGGGATTTCTCCTGTACGAATGTTCCCCCCAGGCTAGGGGGAGGCCACAGGTGTCTGTAAAGCGGTTGTACACCGCTCGAGCACCGACGCCGCCGCCGCCATTGCCAGGCTACAGGCACATCACTACCGGCCTCTCTCCTTCCTCCCCCTCCCTCAGCCTTCCTCCATATTATTTCCGGAGGGTTGGCCAGCACGGGAAGCGCTCGTTTTTTCAAAATTCGAGTGGGAGCGGGGCGTCAGCACAGGTGCTTAGACGCCCACTCAGGCCAGCTGCAGGCTATATAAAGCACTCTGTACAGGTGCACACAGCCTTCTGGAGGGACACAGAGCTGATGGTCGCATGTAAGGTGGGACACAGGCATTCTCTTAGGCAGCATTTACTAAGGTAACACCAGACTGGGCATTTGGTAGCAGGGCTTTTAGCCGGACTACATTGCTCAGCAGTCAGTGTTCATTTTGTGATACATCCACCTTGTTGCTTTGCACTATGGGTAGAAGAGGTTCAAACACTCCAAGAACCAGAGACTCTAGGGGATCTCGGTTGGGTTCTGAGGACCCCCTTTCTGCAGCATCCTCCCCCCCCCTGAGGGGCCAGGGACGGCTAGCCAGAGGGAGCCATTGGGGTCAGGGGCTATACCTGCCTCCGGCACTTCAGCCCCTGTATACATTACACAGGAGGTTTTTTCCTCAGCCATTAGTGGTTTAGAGGAGAGATTAATGGCCGTGATTACATCTTCTCTCAGTGGAAGAAACCGCACTAGGCCTTCCTCTGTTTCCCAAGACCCTCAGGAAGAGGAGCTCTGGGATAAAGGAGAGGAATCCCTTTCAGAGGATTGGGATGGGACGGATGATTCCTCTTCTGAGGAATCAGGTGGAGAGGGGCCCTCTGCGACTTCCCAGGAGGAGAAAGTCTTAGTGCAGATCTTTACTGGATTGGTCCGCTCCACATTTAAGCTGCCTGTATCTGAATCAGTTAAAGAACCTTCTTCTTCTTTGGGGTCACTGAAGCCTCCTCTAACAGCACATGCTTTTCCTGTTCATAATTTACTTGAAAAGCTCATTTATTCTGAGTGGGATCACCCAAACAAACGTTTTTTTCCGCCGAAAAAGTTTTCAACACTTTATCCGATGGAAGAAAAGTTTATTAAAATGTGGGGAATACCGGCCATTGATGCTGCCATTTCCTCCGTAAACAATAGTCTGACTTGTCCTGTAGACAATGCTCAGGGATCCTGTAGATAAAAAGATGGAATCCCTATTGAAGGATGTTTTCTCCTTGGCAGGTTCAGTGGCTCAACCTGCAGTTGCAGCGATTTGAGTCTGTCAATACTTAAGAGACCATGTTAAGCAGGTGACCAAGGAGACACGCTTCAATGAAAGTGAATTGCTTTTTACCATATGTACAGCATGAACCAACCTTGATATCAATATACTATGCTATCATTATCACTGGTATATATTGTATATGTTTTAAACTATGTATCTATTCTGTCACTATTTTACTGTGTGAATACCATTATTACCGTTAACTCTGTAAATAAATCAGTGATTGCTCAATACCGATTCTACAATGGTTTGTATGTTCATAGCCTTAATATTCTGAGTACTGTCCGCCTTCATTTGCATCGTGTCACCTCTAGGGATGCAAACTTCATTTAAAGTCCCACCCTTCTCTTTTTTATTTATCATGTTAAGCAGGTGATCAAAGTATTACCTGAACAGCAGGCCCAGGGGTTGGCTAACCTTCCTGCGGCCTTATGTTACGTTGTTGACGCCATCAGAGATTCTATCGTGCAAACCCCTCGTCTTTCACTGGGGTTGGTGCATATACGTAGAATCCTGTGGTTGAAAAATTGGTCAGCCGAAGCACCATGTAAGAAGCTGCTGGCTGGGTTTCCGTTTCGTGGTGCAAGGTTGTTTGGAGAGGACTTGGATGAATATATCAAGAAAATCTCTGGTGGGAAAAGTACTCTCTTACCTGTCAAGAAGAAGAGTAAGCGTCCCTCTTTCAAACGGAATCTTTCCCCAGCACCAGGGGCCTCAGCCTCCAGGCAGTCTCGAAGGCCTCCTCCGTCTGGGTTCAGAAACAAGAGTCAACCCCAGGAACAAAAGTAGTCCTGGGGGTAGAAGCCTACTAGGCAAAACACTAAGACCTCTTCATGAAGGGGCGCCCCCGCTCGCTCGAGTGGGGGGAAGACTGCGACAGTTCTCAGAGCTCTGGCAGGAGGACTTCCAGGACAGATGGGTAATCTCCAGAGTAACCTTAGGGTACAAGCGGGAGTTTCAGGAATTTCCCTCTCCTCGGTTCCTCAGATCAGGTGTCCCAAGAGACCCAGAGAAGAAGCAGTCGCTCCTTCTAGCGTTAGAGCGACTTTTGTTGCAGGAGGTGTCTTCATTCGAGGCAGTTCCTTATGCTCAGTTTCATTCAAGACTGCTGCAACACAGTATTCTGTTAGCCTGGAACAGGAAGGTTCAGGCATTAGACTTTCCGATGCACCTGTCTCATGCGGTGCGTCAGAGCCTCAATTGGTGGCTCATTCCCGAAAACCTGCAGAAGGGGAAATCCTTTCTGCCAATTACCTGGACGGTGGTAACAACAAATGCCAGTCTGACAGGTTGGGGAGCAGTTCTGGAACAGGCTGCGGTTCAGGGGGTATGGTCCAAGATAGAGAGGACCTTACCCATCAACATTCTGGAAATTCGTGCGGTAGGTCTTGCCCTAAAGGCCTGGACTATCAGGCTACAGGGTTGCCCGGTCAGGATCCAATCTGACAATGCCACAGCAGTGGCCTGTGTCAATCATCAGGGAGGCACATGGAGCCGAGCTGCTCAAAAAGAGCTGAACCAGATCTTAGTCTGGGCAGAGAGACATGTGCCATGCATATCGGCAGTTTTCACTCCGGGGATAGAGAACTGGCAAGCAGACTATTTAATTCGCCAGAAGTTACTTCCAGGGGAATGGTCTCTACATCCCGACGTCTTTTGGAACATATGCCAAAGATGGGGGGTCCCAGATGTGGATCTCTTTGCATCCCGATTCAACAAAAAGATAGACAGATTTGTGGCAAGAACAAGAGATCCTCTTGCATGCGGGACGGATGCGTTGGTGATTCCGTGGCATCGATTCTCGCTGATTTATGCATTCCCACCTATTCTGCTACTGCCGCGACTTCTTCGCAGGATCAGGCAGGAAAGGAAGTCAGTACTTCTGGTGGCCCCCGCTTGGCCCAGAAGGACGTGGTATGCGGAAATAAGGATGACGGTAGGTTCCCCGTGGGCACTACCGGTACGACCAGACCTGTTATCTCAGGGTCCAGTGTTCCATCCTGCCTTACAAACGCTAAATTTGACGGTTTGGCTATTGAGACCCATGTTCTGAAGAGTCGTGGGCTTTCAGGTTCTGTGATCGCTACCTTGATTAATGCAAGGAAGCCAGCTTCCAGGATGATTTACCATAGAGTCTGGAAAAACTTATGTATCCTGGTGTGAATCCAGGGGTTGGCATCCCAGAAAATATGTGATAGGTAGAATTCTTGATTTTCCACAATTGGGTTTAGAGATGAAGCTGGCCTTGAGTACCATCAAGGGCCAGGTCTCGGCCTTATCAGTATTATTTCAACTACCACTTGCTTCGCATTCTTTGGTCCGAAACTTTATACAGGGGGTAACGCGTCTTAATCCTCCGGTTAGGGCGCCCCTAAATCCCTGGGACTTGAATTTTGGTTAGGCTGTGTTACAGAAACAGCCTTTTGAACCAATAAGTCAGATTCCTTTGGTCTTGTTGACAAGGAAGTTAATTTTTCTGGTAGCCATTTCTTCTGCTAGAAGAGTATCAGAATTAGCTGCCCTTTCCTATAAGGAGCCTTATTTGATTGTACACAAGGATAGAGTGGTACTGCGCCCTCATCCTAGTTTTTTACCAAAGGTGGTTTCTGATTTTCATTTAAACCAGGACATTGTTCTGCCTTCCTTTTTTCCAGATCCCTGTTCTCCGGAAGAGAGATCACCATATTCGTTGGATGTAGTAAGAGCAGTCAGGGTCTGTCTAGAGGCAACTGCTCAGATTCGCAAAACGGATATTTTGTTCGTGCTGCCAGAGGGTCCCAATAGAGGACAGGCAGCGTTAAAAGCTACCATTTCTAAATGGATTCGACAGTTGATTATTCAAGCTTACGGTTGGAAACAGAAGATTCCTCCGTTTCAGATCAGGGCACATTCCACAAGGGCTATTGGTGCTTCTTGGGCAGTGCATCACCGGGCCTCTATGGCTCAGATCTGCAAGGCCGCAACCTGGTCTTCAGTCCATAGATTCACCAGATTCTATCAGGTGGATGTGAGAAGGCATGAGGATATCGCCTTTGGGCGTAGTGTGCTGCAGGCAGCGGTACAGGGTCCTCAGGTCTGATTGCACCCTACTTGGATTTTTTAAAACGGCTTACCTGTAAAATCCTTTTCTTTCAATGGACATCACGGGACACAGAGGTCCCGCCCCTCTTCTAATACACTATATTGCTTGGCTACAAAACTGAGGTATCCCTGCAAGGGGAGGGATTATATAGGGGTTGAACTTTCTGCCAGTGATACCTATATACCTGATTGTGCCAGTGTCCAATCACCAGTGATACTTATATAACCCATCAGTAATTACTGTGGCTCTGTGTCCCGTGATGTCCATTGAAAGAAAAGGATTTTACAGGTAAGCTGTTTTAAAAAATCCTATTTTTCCATGTATGCTTTGAGGTTTTAGTGACATGGACATACTGCTTTTGATTTATGCCTTGTTTATGCTTTTTTTTTTTCTATACACATCCTGCTGCATTTCCTAGCATTGTTTCATTTATTTAGAATGAAAAACATGGGCATGACAGTTGGATGTAACTGGGAGCTCTCTGGGCTAAAATAATCTATAAATGAGTTAGTGGATGATTGTTTGTTAGCATATCATCAAAAAGTTCAGTTCTTGGTGCAATTATTCTTTTTTTCACAACCCTATGTTGTGCTCACTGATGATGCTAAATTGTTACAATATATATCTGAAACCCTGACCATTCAATTATACAAATCTCATGCTGATTTTGTAATTGAGAGCTCAAGCTGTGCCCAATGACTATCTTGGTCAGTGAGGTGGCCAATGATAAGGCATTGGTGGGGTGACTGTTGAGATATGCATCCCCTCTACCAGTATGACAACGGAATGCCCACATGATGCTGAGCCTCTATAAAAGAACTGAAATCCATTGAATGAAAAGGGGCAGGACAAGTAAAGGAAAGGGCTAGGTAATGCTGGATGTTCTCTAGCCAGAAAATTAGGTGGGCTCTATTTGACTTACTGCAGCTTCTAATGCACACACTGAGAAACAAAGTGTGCAGTTAAATGTGCATAAGCAATTTCAGTACAGGAAAGGAGCCTGTACAACTGCAAAATTGAAAGAAAGGCTGGAGTTCAGCTTTAATTCTTATTACTTTTGTTTCCTCTTCCATCCCCCACCCTCTTCCCCAAAACTGTGAGCTATTGTCACGCTGACCTTTTTTGTTCCAACTCTTCATAAAATCCGCCTCCATATAACTGAACTTGAAACTTTTCTTCTCTTCTAAGTAATGAAAGCAGTTTTGTTGTGCTCAGGTGTTATGATTTTACAGTTGTCGTGCAGCTTTTCTGAGCACACTTAGTAATTGTCAGCACATTTGAACATAAAGTTCTTTCTGCTCTCCCACTCCAATCCCCAGCAAAGATTTATCTTCAAAATATCAGACATGTTAATCAGCCTAATCCTCTGCCTTCCTTTTCAGAAAATGTCTGATGTTTTAAGGACACTGAAATTCTTACTTAGTTGCACACTGTAATTACACTATTTTTCCCTAGCTCTGATTTGTGTTTAAGTTGTTCTGGGGAGGCTGAACACACTTAATATGTCTTCCACCCACGCACACACTCAAACTGCTGCATTATCCTATTACTACTTTTGTGCATTCATTAGTTGTAAGTGTCAGCTGTTAGATGTGATTCATTTATGGAAATGTATGCAAATAACACATCTTTCAGCCCATTTTTCTATCTGTCTGTGACTGATGCATATACAATCAGGAACTTCTAAAGGGGACCATACACATTGTGTGCTTTGGCAAATGAAGGTCATTTCAGGCATAATTTTATGATGATCAGCATATTCACGGACTGCACCGATTTTTCTCGCTATATAGTTGATGCTTCTTAAGTGGTTTGAAATGGCCAGTTGCCCAAAAACCACCCTTGGCGAATGCTTGTGATTTGGTGTTTTTTTTTTTTTTTCCCTCTTTTTTTGTCATTGGAACAATCCTACAATTTGTCATGGTGCCATGAAACTTGATTGAACAGATTAAGCCATACAAATTTATTTGCAAATCTGATTGGGCCACCCAAATTTAAATTTGTCTATTTGTTTTTATTGTCATTTTAGTGTCTGACACCCATATTCATGTGGAGAAGAAAATCATTGTCATGGCCTGATAGAATTGGAATAATAAAGTCAATAAGATATAGGGAGATCGCAAAATGTCCCCACCACCCAAATCTTTAAATAAACACAAACATAAACGAAATGAATTTAGTTAACATAAGCTTTTATTGTCAATGCTTATTTCTGTTATGGTCATTGATGGGCACAGCATATTTTTGACTGTAGGCTTATGTTGCCACCTACAGGAGTAGGACACTAGGCAAACAAAAAAACACAGGGCTGCCTATGGGAAGTCCTAGCTGCTAGTCAATCCCCTCTGCCATAGGCAGCTCAGTTTTTTTCATGCCTAGTAAGGAGTTAAGGATCTAGTTCCCTATTGGAACCTGTGGTTCCATGGCTTTTCCTTTTTTTTTTTTTCCTGGGATTTTTTTGTGCAGAGATCTTCAATCAACATGCCATTCTGGACGTAGTCCATTAGTGCAGGATGATAATCTGCTCACAGGAGGAGGCCAACCAGATAACATGACAACCCCCTGCAGCCTCAGAAGGCCAGGACCGGAGCCAGAACCATGCTAAACATCCAGGGAGCGGAGGCCATACCAAAAGGGGGATGGGACTGTCACACCCTAGAAAGAGCAGATCCAGCACCGCCCCACAAAGAGCCTGCAGACATGACAGAAGTGAAGAATGAAAGGAAAAAACTTGTCTGGTTCATATGGGAGAAAACCTATTTTACAGCCTGACGAAATCAGCTTGTGAACCCAATGATTGGAGAGCAGATGACAAACGTATCCATAAACCAATGAAGATTGGTTTATGCACAAGTGGGGGCAAGCGGACCAAGGAGGGCCTGTCCGTGGGCTAAGCGGACGAGAGTAGCCAGGAATGCCTTATGTCACTGGAAGAATCTTGATGGACTGGTGGCCTTGTCCTGTATGTCCTCCTATTAGGTTGACATAGGGATGAGGTGGTTTTCCATATGCGTCCCTCCTTCCTCTGAAGGTAGTGTCTGACTTTCACTTTCCCTGGGCCTGTGTCCTTCTCTTCCTAAGGGGACTGCGTTGCACTCCTTAAATGTGGTCCAGGCGGTTTGTGTGTGCCTGCCTGCTACTGCCTCCTTTTAGAGGTTGTATGCTTTATTTGTGCTTGCGGACGTCCCGCAAAGAGGTCTGGTGGGCTCCTTTGCCACTATTTTTTGGGTCAGGCAGGCGATTGTCCAAGCTTATACCGTTATGGTTTGGGCTCCTCCCTTTCCTGTTGAGCCACATTTCTGGGCGTTCATTAAGTGTTTGTGTGAAGATTGCAAGGCAGCTACCTGGTCATCTGTGCACTCTTTTTTTATTTATTTATTTTATTATTTTTTTATTATTTTATTTTATTTTTTTAAATATTTATTTATATAAATTTTCCAATACAAAAAAAATACAACCATATGCAGCTCTCCACAACAGAGAGACTACAATCTCGTTTTAATAACAACATTCCCACATATAAAAACCCCTTCACATTTCCCCCCCTCCCCACACCCTCGACCCCTCACCCCTCGACCCCTCCCCCCACCCTCACCCCTCTGCAGGTTGAAGCATATCTATTTTACCTAGTCAAACCGAGATCCCCTCAAAGTCACTCCCACCTTGTCACCTCTTCCAAATAGCTCCAGGAACTTTTATAAGTCCGCCATCCTGACCATTTATCTACCCGAGTTTCCCCCTCTTCTGAGTCTAATCCCCCACCGTCCACTCCTTCCATGTTATATATCTCATTTATACAAAAGAGCCAATCACGAATATTTGGACTATCTGGTTCCAGCCAGTTCTTTGCGATCTGTCTCTTTGCTAAGTCCAACAGTATGGGTACTGTGGAGTTTAAATATTGCTTAATTGGCTCCTCTGTACCATGAAACAGACATACCCATGGATCTTCTACCACCGTTTTACCCGTGATAGATTTGATATCTGTGCACTCTTTTGATATGTTTTGGACCGTCGACTTTTTCGCACAATGAGGCACTACTTTGAGATGCCCCCATGGTCAAGAATAAGGAAGAGCTGTGTCTCTCACACCTAAGAGAAAATAGGATTTTTTTTTGTTACTGTAGAATCCTTTTCTTTGAGTACTCTTTCTTGGACACGGCACTCGCCCCTCCTATTGGTTCTTTTCTACTTGTACTGATTTGTAACAAAACCCAACTGCCTATGGCAGTTAAGGGGATTTACTAAGAGGTAGGATTTGACCATAGGTGGTGCTGTGTTCATTTTTTTTCTGGTTAGTCTCCTACTCCTGTAGGTGGAGCTATAACCCTGTGGTCAGACATAAGCAAGAGCTAAGTCCATCAATGAACTTCAAGAAAGATATTTTACGGGAAGTAACACAAAAAATCCCATTATTTCCAAATTCCTTAGCTCTTTCCACCCTATGCTGAGAAGATCACTCTGCCATTTTAAAAATGGATATAATCGGTGTCCAACATCTCAAAATCTTGCAAAATCTTTGGAAATGGTACTTTTTTTTTCTCTCCCAAAATCTTGCAGCTTAACTATGAGAGTGCCCTAGAAGGCAGTGGTGACATAACCAGTGCCTCCCAGCTGCTTCCTGGCTATTTTACCAGTGCCTTAGAAGGGGCAGTAATGTAGAAAACAGTTTTTATAAATTATGATATTCTGCAATAGGAGATTCATTTGTTTAATGCTGAGAATGCAGATGTGCTTTGTTTTTATTTTTCTGGGGTGGGGTGGATTTGGTTTAACTAAGTTCTTTAGATTTGACAGTGGTAGATGTAAAATACACAAATACACCTTTCTAATAGACTCTTCTGCCTTTTGTGCTGATGTAGGTGTTCATGAACTGGTTTGAGAAGTTCCAGGACAGGCTGTATAAGAAGGTCGTTCTGCTGACTGGTGAGACCAGCACAGACTTGAAATTATTGGGAAAAGGTAACATCATTATCAGCACTCCAGAGAAGTGGGACATCCTTTCCCGAAGATGGAAACAAAGAAAGAATGTGCAGAATGTTAGCTTGTTTATCGTGGATGAGACCCATCTCATTGGTGGAGCCAACGGGGTGAGGTTTTTTTTTTTTTTTTTTTTTTAAGTCTGTTAGCCTTTCAGATTTGCTTTAGTTCATATGTGACAATTTTTACTTTCTACATTTCATTTGTTTCATTGTTTTCTATGTATATACTATATTTTCAGAGTATGTTAAACATGTGTTTTGTTTTACGCTATTATATTTATTAGTTGTGCTCTCCTCTTATCCATAGCCTGTACTGGAAGTCATCTGTTCCCGTATGCGGTATATATCCTCTCAAATCGAAAGGCCGATCCGCATTGTGGCTCTCAGCTCCTCCTTGTCCAATGCTAAAGACGTGGCTCACTGGCTGGGATGCAGCGCCACCGCAACATTCAACTTCCATCCCAACGTGAGACCTGTCCCATTAGAATTGCACATACAGGTAAGATGCATTTATGCTTATCTTAAATCATTTAAGTACAGGGCAGCAGCTGTAGGTTCCTGTGTTAACTGCTTTGTTCACTTGGAAATATGCTTCATCATAAAAAAGTTGTGAAAATCATATTTTCTGTGTGAGCATTTTAACTTTAGAAACATTAAATTATTACAACACATGATTTTTCATGGGTTGTTTAGTTTGAAAGGTGGCATTTACAATCAAAATACAAATTTGTATCTGTATATGGATGTCCTCAGTCCTGCCTAACAGTTGAATAATTGAAGTGGGTCATTCAGAAGATCCTGACGGGATAGTAATAAGGGAGGCGGTGTTGATGATTGGCTTATGTTTTAATGCTGTCATCTCAAACTTCCTTTGTTACCTAGTGAGTTTCTAACCTGAGTCAAGCATGCAACTGGTGAACTTTAGGGGCACCTGATATGCTCATACATTTTCCAGGCCTGTGGCTCACCAGGTAATGGAAGAGTCTGCACCTTCAAAAACAAAACCGTAAGGCAGGTTCCATAATTCTGTCCTGACAGGTTCTTTTTGTAACTCGTGCTAGTGATAAGGTGCTTACTGATGCTTATGGACTTGATGACCTCCACTTTTTTGTCTTTTTCTGTTTTGTCATTCATTGAAATACATTTTATTTTAGGGATTTAACATCAGTCACACGCAGACAAGATTGCTGTCCATGGCCAAGCCTGTGTACCATGCCATTGTGAAACATTCACCCAAGAAACCCATTATTGTTTTTGTTCCATCTAGAAAACAGACTCGGCTCACAGCTATTGACATAATAAATACATGTTCCTCTGATGTGCAGCGACAAAGGTATGGGGGAAGGGGGCTAGGTAAAAAAAAAAAATGTATACCTATGTATGTATTATTAACCACCTCAATACTGGGCACTTTCACCCCCTTCCTGCCCAGGCCAATTGTCAGCTTTGTGCTATCGCAGTTTGAAGGACAACTGCATGGTCATGCAACACTGTACCAATATGAGATTTTTAGAATTTTTTTGAGACAAATAGGGCTTTCTTTTGGTGGTATTTAATCACCACTGCACTTTTTACTTTTTGTGCTATAAACTAAAAAAGACCCAATTTAAAAAAGAAAAAACATGTTTTTCTTAGTTTGATATAAAATTTTGCGAGTAAGGAATTTTTCTTCATAAATTTTGACCAAATTTGTACTGCTGCATTTCTTTGGTAAAAATAACCCAAATCAGTGTATATTATTTGGTTTGTGTGAAAGTTGGTCTACAAGCTATGGTGCCAATCATTGAAAATTGATCACATCTGATGGTACTGACTGACATTTCTTGAGGCCCTAACATGCTAGGACAGTACAAATATCCCTCAAATGACCCTTTTTTGGAAAGTAGACTGTCCAAGGTATTTGGTAAGAAATTAAATAAAATGTGTTGGTTTTTTTTTTCCACACAGTGTTATATTTAGTTATTTCTCACACATGGCATACTTGCAACTGCACCCCAAAACACATTCTGCTGCTACTCCTGATTGTGGCAATACCACATGTGTGAGACTTTTTTACAGCCTAGCAACAGAGAGGTGCAACAATCAAGGAGTACCTTCATGCATTATCCACTTTAACTCCAGGCCTTCTTCGGACACTTTTTGTTTACAAGCAAAAATCAGTATTTTTGCTAAAAATTACTTTGAACCCCCAAAGATTATGTATTTTTGTAACAGAGGTCCTAGAGAAACAAAAAGGTGGGTTTTGCAAATGTTTATATCACACAGTATTTGCACAGCGTTTTTTTTTTCTAATGTAATTTTACACACAAAGTACAATTTAATGTACCGTATTTCAATGCACACAAAGACAATATGATACCTAATCAATTTTTTGGTAAAGTATGGTGTTGCGCTGGGTAAATAGATGTGCGCGCTTGTGAAATGGTACCAAACTTCGCTATTTAAAAATCCATAGGCTTGCACTTTCATAACAATAAAAATATTGAAAGATAAAAATCCATAGGAAACACTTTATAAGCCTTTATTGGTTACCAGTTTAGAGTTAAAGGAGGTCTGGTGCCAGAATTAGAGTGGTGTGGTGCGATTGCCATTTATATATGCGTATGGGACCAGTTTGCCTTTGGACTGGGGTTCTTTAATTATTTATTGGTGGGAAACGGGTACACTGACAGAAGTTTTTGTGCACGTGTACACTGTGACAGGTGATCGTCTGGTATAAATGTTCATGGGACACTGGTACACTGTGACAGAAGTTTTGTGCACTGGTACAGATGTTCATGGGACACTTGGGCAGGGACAGTGGTGCTTGTTGGACTGTGTGGGGATGGTACACCCCCCCCCCCCCCCCCCCCCCCCCGCTGAGGGCTCTCACCAAGCTCAGCAGGGAGAGCTGACATAGAGACATGTGTCTGTTTACAGTGTGAAGGCTGTGATTGGACATCACGTGATTAGGAGGGCCAATCACAGTGCCCATGTCCCGATCTGTGATTAGCTGTGTCCTAAGGACACCAGTTTGCTGGGGACTGCTGCAGACAGTTGGGTTGGCTGCCCTCCTTCTCTTCTGTGACAAATGAACTCGGAAGCAACAAGGATTCTTGGTTTGATCACCTGCCTTGGAGGACAGGTGAGAGATCAGGGGTCTAATAGTCCCCTGATCTTTCAATAAAGAGTACCTGTCACTGCCCAAGTTCATCTCTTGTGATACTAATACAGTTGAATAGGGAAAAAAAAGTGTAAAAAATGTAAATAAAATAAATCTTAAAGCACCAATTTAAGTGCACACGTACAAGTACTTGTCCCACACAAGTAAATAAAAAGTGATTGCACCAAATGTGAATTATCACCGCGAACATTAGAGAGCAAAAATTTTAGTAGGAGCTTATGTTTAACTCTAAACTGGTAAACCTATAAAGACATTTAAAGTTTCACCTATGGACATTTTTAGGTAGTCATTTCACAGGAGTGCAATATTTTAAGTCTTGACATGTTTGTTATCGGTTTACTTGCCACAACGTTTCATAATTTGCCAAAAAATGGGGTACTATATTGTGTTTGAAAATGATTGGAATTGGAGTATTTTTTCCTGAAAATTTGTGTTTGATAAACTGGTGTGCAAATATTGTATGACATAAAAAATTGCAACGGCCATCATTTTATTATCCAGGACATAGGCTTTCAGAAAATATCTAATGTTTGGGGGTTATAAGTAACTGTCAGAAAAAAAAATTTCTTTTGCCATGTACAGTATGTGAAAAATGTCAAAAAATTGCTCTGGGCAAGCAAGCGGTAAATTGTATCTCCATCTCCTGTAAAAAGCACAAGTTAATGGAACTCCTCCATACAGGTTCCTGTATTGCACAGAGAAGGATCTGGCTCCATACCTTGACAAGCTAAGCGATAACACTTTGAAAGAGACACTTTTGAATGGTGTGGGTTATTTGCACGAAGGTCTCTCATCTTTGGAGAGGCGAATTGTCGAGCAGCTCTTTAACTCGGGTAAGCACCAACTGAGTTTTTCTTCTGTCTATCATGTGTTGCCTATCTGTATTCTGTTATGAATTTGAAGGGGACACAAACATGGGGAAAGAGGTTCAAGAAAGTAACATTCATAAAGTGGTACTAAACAGAGAAGTGTTAGTTGCCATATTTCATTCACATAAATCATATATATCATGCCACTGTAATTTTTTTTTTTTTTTTTTTTTTTTTTTTTTTTTTTTTTTATCCAAGTACCTTCTTCCTGTGATGCTGTTGTGTGGCCACGTGGCATTTCCCTGTTCTTCGGCATCTGCAGGGAACAATCTTTGGGAAAAGCTTCTTAGAAAGAGAGAGCATACATCAGCAGAGCATGTCTTGCACAGCTCTAATTGGTGCTGTGCTGGTTACATAACTAAAAAAAATGTTTCAGAAGAGCAAATTAAATTCTATATATCAAAAAACTGTTTTACAGTTCCCTGTAAATCTTTATTGAACATCAAATATGTATTTTTGGTGCATTAATATGGTGTAGGCGGAGTCAAAGTTGATTGACACTAGCTTTCATTTTGTTGAAACGGCAAGGCATTTTTTTTTTTTTTTTTTTTTTTTTTTTACTTTTGGGATGATTTGGGATGATTTGGTAGTAGCAATTTTATTTGACATATTTAATACTGATATATAATAAAACTAAGCTTTTTTTTTTTTTTTTTGAGTTTCTTAGTGACCGTAATCAATCGGCATACTATATCCAACCCTCATAGGGTTCAGCAATAGGACAGGGAGGAGGGGGGAGGGGCATGTCATTTACCATTGTGTATACACCCACATGTGTGACTCAGGTTGGCTGCTTAAGTAAGAAAAAGCAGAAAATGAAAGAGCTCAGAAGGGAACTGAAACTGGATCATGCTCAGATGGCAACAGCTGATCAACACAGTCTCAAATTGCAATGGGGACACAGAGGATTGGAGGGACAGCTGACAGCAGGATCAACCAGATATATTACACTCTACAGAAAACAAATGTTTTAGTGACTTAAGGAGTTTGCGCACTCTGTTACGTAGCATGTAATGAGTTTTTTTTTATTTATAGTCTAGGTTTAATGACACTTTAATTTAAAAATCCAACAGTAATGTACTGTATAGTGAGGAAATAAGTGGAGGAAAGCAGCTAATTTTATGTAAATCCTGATGATTTGGGATCTGATCTTTTGTCTTTCTTCTGAAATTTTAGCAAATAAATTGTTTAGTAGTACCTAGTTATGAGTTGTGTAGTGTGCTGCACTTAGTGGTAAGATATTCTACTTTTTCTGTTATACTGCTTTTTCTGTGGCTTCTCACAGTCTCCACCTCAGCAAATCAGAGGAAGCCTTGTATTCATTGATTCCTATGAATCCTTTCTGTAAATGGCTGAGATGCACTCAGCCCAACTTGAATTTAGTCTGGCAGCCGACATAAACTATAAAGTACAAGTAAACCTGGAATTGGGCTTTATTGTACTTTATCCCAGAGCTTTAATTGTAGAATTTTGACATTGTCCAGTATTGCTGTCTGTGTTCCTGCTGGATAGATTCGCCCTCTCTACTTGGCCTGGAGACTACTATCACTGGGACAGAAATCCAAAATGTTAGAGTTGTCACCAGAATGGTGGGTAAGGCCAAATCTTTTCAGTTGGGACACCTATTCGGTGCAACTAAGAGGGGATTTCCTCACTTTGTAGAGATTTCCTCCTTTTTTTTTTTTTTTCTGGACAGGAGGTGAAGGGAAATGTCCCCAATGTGAAATACAGGAAAAAATAAACGTTTTTTTAAACCTTTTTGTTATTAAAATCCAAAAAAGGTTTTGTCTATACATATGCTTTACATTACTTTCTCGTCATCCGCTATCACTTTTTTAAAGAAACCCTAATGTGTATTCTCCAATTTTTATCAGGGGCAGTACAGGTAATTGTAGCTTCTCGCAGTCTTTGCTGGGGTCTTAACATTGCCGCTCACCTGGTCATCATCATGGACAGTCAGTACTATAACGGCAAGATTCATGCGTATGTATCCTATAATATTTTATTAGTTAGGGAAGTTTCCTATATCATCTGCTCATCTCATTGCTGAATTTTCCTTCTGCAGATATGTAGACTACCCCATCTATGATGTTCTTCAGATGGTAGGGTACGCTAACAGGCCCTTGCAGGATGATGAAGGGCGATGTGTCATCATGTGTCAAGGGTCAAAGAAGGTAAGGTTTTGTTTTAACCTATCCCTAAACATTTTATAATGTAGTGTTAGATCATGGTGTTAATAACAATGTAGTAAAGAAGGCATAGCTAAGCAACTCCTCAGAATCAATCTTTGGCACTCTTTCACCGATCTGCTTCCAATGATGATATCTGTCTTTTGTCAATGTTCTGTATTGCTGTTAATGTTAGATATGAAGCCGTGTAAAAAAGTACCGATGATCTGCAAGGTTTTTAAAGTCACAGCATAGCAGCAAGTCAGAATTCATCTTTCTCTGATCTGCTGTTAGGAAGTACAAAAAAAAAAAACATTTTTGAAGCATGTATGTCTGTAGCTTAGTTTTTGCCTTGTTTTCAGACAGTATTTTTTACATGTCTTGGTTTCATTTTCTTACTGTTTCGTATAAACTGTTTTCCAGGATTTCTTTAAGAAGTTTCTGTATGAGCCTCTGCCTGTGGAATCTCACTTGGATCACTGCTTACATGACCACTTCAATGCAGAAATTGTCACCAAAACCGTAGAAAACAAACAGGACGCTGTGGATTATCTGACCTGGACATTCTTGTACAGAAGAATGACACAAAACCCAAACTACTACAATCTGCAGGGTGAGAACAGAGATTGGATTTAGTGATATACTCTCACCTCCTCCTGTATGCCTCATTATGCTTAACTTTTCCTGGCTTACATTTATCAATCTATACTGATCAGCCATAACATCATGACTGACTGCCCACCATAACCTGTTGGAGCGTGGACTCCACTAGACCTCTAAAGATGTGCTGTGGTAACTGGCACCAAGTCGTAAGTAGCGGATACGAAGCCCTATAAATTGTGACATGGGTCTCCATGGATCGGACTTGTTTATCACATCCCCCAGATGCTTGACTGGATTGAGATCTGGAGAATGTGGAGGCCAAGTCAACCCCTCAAACTCATATTCCTCTAACTATTCTTGAATCCATCAGAGCAGGCCACCTTCCTCCTTTGCTTCATGGTCCAGTTCAGATGCTCACAATACCCATTGTAGGCACATTTGGCTGTGGACACGGGTCAGCATATGAGCACTCTGACCGGTCTGCGACTATGCAACCCTATACACAACAAACTTCGACACACTGTGTTTTCTGACACCTTTCAGTCGTTTGAGTGCAGTTTGAGCTACAGTAACTCTTCTAATGGATTGAATTACACAGGTCAGTCTTTGCTCACCTTTGCTGTGCATCAGTGAACCTCCGCTGCCCATGACATGTTACTTGTTTGCAGGTTCTCTTTCCTTAGACCACTTTTGGTAGGTCCTGACCAATGCAGACTGGGAACAATCCCACAAGAGCTCTGACCAAGTCATCTAGCCATTGCAATTTGGCCCTTGTCAAATCATTACACTTGCCCGTTTTTCTGCTTTCAACACATCAACTTCAGGGACAACATGTTCACTTGCCTAAATTAATCCCACCCATTTCCAGGTTCCATTGCCACACAATAATCACTGTTATTCACTTTGTCAGTGATCAGAATGTTATGGCTGATCTGTGTATATCTATTTATTTATTTATTTTACTAATTTGTTAAATCTGTCATGAAATTATTCTTGTGAATTCAGCATCATTAGATAAAAAGACCACAGGAGAACCTGTATGTACTGTATGTATGAACGTGTGTGTATATATATTGCTTCTTATAAAGCTTTAGGGCTCCTAGAGCGCTCAGGAGGACACCGAAAAAAGGGTATATATAGTCTCATTGGCATTCATGTACGAAAACTGGGGAGTGCAAAATTTGGTGCAGCTGTGCATGATAGCCAATTAGCTTCTATATTCAGCTTGTTCAGTTAAAAGATAAGTTCACCTTTTATAACATGTTACATCCAGGGTGTAACATGTTCTGAAAGGACTGGCCCCTAATCTCCCGCTCTGACTGCTAGCTGTCAAAATTTAATGGAAAACGCTGTGGAAGTTCGATTCTTCCTGTCAGTGTATTGGCTTGCCTGTATGAGGTATGAGCAAGCAGATACACTGACAGATCTGTAGGCGTCCTGCATGGCATCATGCTTTCCAGACTCCAACAACAACAAATAATAAATGCACATTTCTTTACCTGCAAAAAAACTGCCTTTTTTTTTTTCTTTCTTTTTTTTTTTTTTTTTTTTTTTTTTTTTTTTAAAGGTGAACATATCCTTTTAGGCTTTGACAAAAAAAAAAAACTGAAAGCTGATTGGTTTCTTTGCAGAGCTGCACCAGATTTTGCACTCTCCAGTTTTAGTAAATCAACCTCATGGTGCCTACTTTTAACAATAAAAGTTTAACACGGCAGTTTACAACAGATTACACATCCACATAAATTACTCCTCTCTCCATCAACTGTTGGTACCTATGCTTTGTTCCAGCAAAATTGTAAATATCTTAGGAATATCTAACTTTGCATCTGGAAGTATATGTTTGCTGTGATGTCACGGTCATACCGGGTCTAAGATTAAATGCTCCTGAATAGTGTCTGCTGTAAGCATACACCATTTTTAGTGTAAGTCATTGGCTGTAGTGTTTATGGGCACAAATCAGTTTTTCTTACTCCTTTGTTTTCCCAACCTTGTACCCACATATACAGGTACCAGTATCTAAAACAACAAAGTAGTTTGAAAGTTGAAAGAGATCTAGTCCTGTGTCTTCTACACTGACTATGTGTTAGCAGAGGGTTAGCTGGAAAAGTTTCTTGGCCCTTGCCACAATATCTATCTTTGTTTTTTAAATCCATAATGCATGGGAGTATCTGATTAGAACATAATAAATTTATAGTGCTTAGTGAAAAAAATTTACTTAGATTCAGCATAAGTATGTTTAAACTTTCATCTTCTGTGTAAGTCTCATGTGTCAGCAATATTCTTCTGGGGTATTACAGGAGTGTGTGAAAGGACCCCACTGCTCCCAAGATAAGAATAAGCCATCTTTCGCCTTTATCACTGCATGTCTAGTCAGGGTCTCCCCAGTCCCAACTGGAAAGGAAGACTTTCAGCCACACACCAGGAAGTATTGGCTAATGGAAGTTCATTTCAACCAGTGATCCATGTCCAAACCATCTCATTTAAGTCATTTGGTTCACTCCATAACTATAGCTAAGCCCCTTTATGGGATAGAGCTTGTCAGAGGAAGGAGCTATATTGGAGCTAGCTTTAATGTCACAATAAACTGCCATGAGCAAGTATTTGGTGTATGACTGTATTTCTTCCTTCTCAAATGTGTATTGAAAATACTCCTCAATATTCTTTAACAGTTTGTTTCTTTTGGTAAGTGCCAAATACTTTTACCTTATTTTATATTTGATTCTAAAATCTTTTAAGTTTTAATGTCAGAGTTATTATGTCAGTCTATTACCTGATCTATGAACATGCCGTTTTCAGGTGTTTCCCATAGACATCTGTCAGATCACTTGTCAGAACTGGTGGAACAAACTCTCAGTGACCTAGAACAATCCAAGTGTATTAGCATTGAAGATGAAATGGATGTGGCTCCACTTAATCTGGGCATGATTGCAGCCTATTATTACATTAACTACACCACAATTGGTAAGCAACTGTCCTTTTCTCTTTCCACCTCATTATTTTTTTTAGCATAATTGCCTAATGAGAGCTAAGTAAATTAGCCAATAGTTGACTGTTGCAGTCTGATGGAAGGTGAAATCTGGTTGCTTCGGGTAACCTTATACGGTTGCTGACACCACTGTATTAGTCAATCCTTTGTGTTCTCTACCCTTATTCCTAATTTTCATTTATTACTCAGAGCTCTTCAGCATGTCTTTAAATGCGAAGACGAAGGTACGAGGATTGATCGAGATCATTTCAAATGCTGCAGAGTATGAAAGTATACCCATTCGTCACCGGGAGGACAACCTGCTGCGCCAGGTAGGAAGTCGCGTGTAATAATGTGGCGTTGAGATTTGTTGCCTCATATGTAGTGATGTTGTGACATTAGTTTTAGGTGTTTTTAAACAAAAATGATATGTCTTGGCCTACAGCAGGCAGTCAGATTCTTCCTTTCACTGTCTGATATGCCCATAGCATATTGTTATGGACAAATCTAATGCCTGACCAATCCACTTCAACCATATTTCCAGGTTATAAACATGCAAAATTTACAAAAAGGGAGTGCAAGTTGATCAAAAATGTCGTTTAAAAAGACATTAAGATGGTTTTGAATTGTATTTACCGCCCTTTTTTTTTTTTTTTATTAATTTGATTGCTGAATCTAGGAAACATTTGTACTTGAAAGCTGATTGAAAAGCGCCATACTGCCTAGTGGAGAGAAACCATTCTATGTAGGGAGCCCTGCACCTATGTAACTGCTCAGTGACCCTAAGCCAAACTAAATTCCTGACTATACTCATTTCCACCTTCCAGCGATGTTGCAATTACATCCCTTGCTGGCATATTCTCCTGTGTGCCAGTTTATTGGCATCTTGATTAGCTGGTTGAGGGGGTGAAGTCATCGTGTGCATAGGAATTGGTCATTCTGGCTCAGCCAAAGTATGTGGGGAATGCACAGCTCCGTGTACATTTAATAGAAAACTGCAAGCAGGCAGGTAGGTGCATATTGTTGCAGAAGAGACATAGTATGTATCTTCTAAAGAGCTGCCTGCTCACAGTTTTCTACAAGTTAAGTTTAGCTATGCTTTAAGTATGACAAGGTAAGTAAGCTTGTAGGGAAGTCTGTGGAGTCATAATTAGATTTAAATACTGCTAAAACACCTGTCATTGGTGAAATTTTGTTCTGATATACATTGTGTCATTCTCCAGCTGTCACAGAAAGTCCCCCACAAACTGACCAATCCCAAATTCAACGACCCCCATGTGAAGACCAACCTGCTGCTTCAGGCTCACCTCACCCGCATGCAACTGAGTGCAGAGCTCCAGTCAGACACAGAAGAGATCCTTAGTAAGGTGAGTGAGCACTGCCAGATATTTAACTGATCATGTGCTATTTTTAGGCATGAGTACTCATTCTTCTATCTACTGTCTTCTGTTCCAGGCAATCCGACTTATCCAGGCATGTGTGGATGTGCTTTCCAGTAATGGCTGGCTCAGTCCAGCTCTCGCTGCTATGGAACTGGCACAAATGGTCACACAAGCGATGTGGTCTAAGGACTCTTACTTGAAACAGTTGCCACACTTCACTTCTGAGCACATCAAGAGGTGCACAGATAAGGTAATAGCTATACTTGCAGAACTGGCTGTAGTATGCAAAGAGCACAACTTTGGTACAATGCATGTTATATTTTGTGTCTTTCAGGGAGTGGAAAGCGTGTTTGATATCATGGAGATGGAAGATGAAGATCGCACAGAACTTCTGGAACTCACTGATTCTCAGATGGCAGATGTGGCCAGGTTCTGTAACCGCTATCCTAATATTGAGCTGTCTTATGAGGTGGCAGACAAAGACATTATTAGGAGGTGAGTGATTTACTATGCACATAGGTATGCTTCAGTTTATTAAGAGAGCTATGAACGGTATGTGCAAGCTACCTGCATTGTGCACAATAGAAGATAATGGGAATGAAATAAACATGAGTGGAAATGGGGCTTATCTAGCCACATAGATTTCAGGTGATCCAAGATATTTGGTTCTTATGGGCAACCATAGCAAATGGTAGCATATATCAATGTCACCAAAAAGGAAACAAGGACAGAGTAGTGGTGGCCCTAGACACAGCAAAGGCCTTTGACTCAGTGGAATGGCCTTTTCTATGGGAATGTCTACAGGAATATGGATTCGGTCCCAATTTTATACAGTGGGTACAAATACTCTACCAGTCACCAAAAGCACGGGTTTTCGTCAATGGTTGTATGTCAGAGCAATTCCCCCTAGAGAGGGGCACACGCCAGGGGTGTCCCCTCTCTCCACTGCTATATGCCCTGGCTGCGGAACCATTGGCCATAGCTATAAGAGCTGACATGGACATAGTGGGTCTCAGAATAGGCGACTATATAGAGAAGATCGGACTTTACGCTGATGACACGATACTCTATTTAGCGGATCAGGGCCCATCACTTCAAGCAGCTCTAGACACAATAGACAAAATGGGGAAATTCTCAGGCCTACGGATAAATTGGGAAAAATCACAGATACTCCCTATAGACCATTTTCCCCCAAATAATATACACCCAGAACTACCATTAGTCAGAGTAAACACTATCAAATATCTAGGGGTACTGGTTACAAGAGACTTACGCGAATATACAACCAATAACATAGAGCCATTGTTTAACATGATAAAAACCAAAACGCAAGCATGGTCCAAACTACCTCTGGGAGTAATGGGGAGGATAAATATCATAAAAATGATTATCCTACCTAAGATCCTCTACATGGTATGGCATGCCCCACTATATATCCCCATAGGGATTTTCAAAAAAATGGAATCTATTTTGAACACCTTTGTCTGGGGACATCAAAGACATAAGGTAGCTTGGAATGTCCTTAAAAACCCTACAGATATGGGGGGAACATCTCTGCCAGATCTGC
This sequence comes from Aquarana catesbeiana, assembly GCF_042186555.1. Classification (NCBI taxonomy): domain Eukaryota; kingdom Metazoa; phylum Chordata; class Amphibia; order Anura; family Ranidae; genus Aquarana; species Aquarana catesbeiana. The sequence continues at coordinate 598,825,936 of NC_133326.1, read as the reverse complement.
AGGAATACTACATAGCGGCACAACTGTCACATATGCACCACTACCATAATAATGAAAGACAAAGATACAGTACACTAGTAGCGAGTAGCCAAGACAGTCCCTTATCTACCCCTCTTCAAACTATACTACGAGGGGGTCAGGTTCATAGGAAAGGTCCACAATTTAATGACGGGTTACTTAAACATCATCAACGAATATGGGGACTGGCCCAGAAAAAACTTAAAATAGGGAATATCCACACGCACACTCCTTTATGGGCTAACGACCAGCTTGTGGAACTCAAAAAAATCCCAGACCCTATTGTGTGGGCCAGATATGGAATTATATACCTGCACCAAGTAATGGCAAGCGCTAGGCCCAAAGCGTTTCAAACTCTTAAGGAAGAATACTCTATTCCGCAACAATTATTCTTTAAGTACCTACAACTCCGACATGCCTTACGTTCTCAATTCAGAAACGAAAGTAGCATCTTGGAATATCCCCAAATCCTGGATATAATTATGGGAGCCGATTCGCAAAAATTGATATCTAACCTTTACTACTCCATAAGATTACCCAGAATTAGAGAAGTGATACAAAAAGCCAAAACAAGATGGGAAAGAGATATAGGAGCCATTGGTGAATCAGACTGGGAGGAAATTCTAGAAAATGTTAAAGTAACATCTCCAAAACTGTCTGACAGGCTAACACAGACATACATCATCCACCAAGCATACCTTACACCTAACATAATAAGGAAATTTCAACCTACACGGCCCGTAGTATGTCCTCACTGCCAGGCAGAAAGGGGTAGCTTCTTTCACTTAATCTGGGAATGCACTATTATTCAAACATACTGGAGTCAAGTTCTTACACGACCAAATGGGTTCCCCTGTGGTGCTAGATCCAAAACTGTGCATACTCGGTCTTCTTCCAGACGTGGATATTGATAAATACCAAGCCACATTTATATCTGAAGTCCTGTTTTTGGCCAGGAAAGTGATTGCTAAGACTTGGATGCAGAACGTAACCCCCACCATAACAAGCTGGAAGAGGGATGTTAACAATTCCCTCCCATACAAGCAGTTGATCTACAAACACAGGGGAAACAGTCACAAATACTCAAGGATATGGGACGGATGGCTGGGAGACGGGGAGACATGTGTATAGTAATGCGTGAAAACAAGAATATCAACACCTAATAACCAAAACGCACAACTATATAATAAACGTTCCAACTCAGTCTGTTAGAACTTTACAGAGCTATTAACAATAAATATATCTTTGCTATGCCATGCCAGCCTTGTAAGGCGCTGATGTATGTAATCGTACCACATGTGATAATATTGTATGTATCTATGCATAGACCTCAAATGAGCTGTATAAATTTATGCCTAATTTCAATAAAGACTATTTTCCCAATAAAAAAAAAAAGGAAACAAGGAGAAGTGCCTTTAAAAATGCAAAATTGCTTAAAAGCTAGTAACTTGGGGGGAGGGGAGGGCTTACTCTGCCTGTAAAGTGGTGCATCTGTAGCATGTATCCAAAATGCTGCTTCAAAGATGTACGGTTTTAAAGAAAACTTACAAATCTACATTGCAGCTGCAAGATTTTAACCCAAAACAAAAACTAGCCTGCCCCCCAATACATACAAGGCCATTTGGGTCTGTTGAGGCTTAAAATGAGAACCCCCAGGTGAAAAATACCACCCCAAACTTAAAAAAAATATTGTGCCCCTCCCACACGCTAACAAACCCCTAGCCAAACACACAGCAAGCCAGCCCATGAAAGGGGGGTGGATGCTTGGGGGCAGGAGGGGCACGGGCACCCCAAAAGTCAACCACCTTGTTCCCATATTGAGGGGGGCAATGGCCTCTTCCACACAACTCTAGGCTTTAACCCCTTTAAACTAATGGGTACAAGGTGCTTTGTGGTTGGTATTGGGCTGAGCCCAACATGCCCAAAGGAAACCACTTATGTTGAGTGCATGTGGCCTTGTATGGTTCAGGAGGGGGTTGGGCGATCGCTCATCTCGCCCCTTTCCTAGCTGGCCCTGTTGTATGCTCTGAAAAAGGATGTGGTTTGGATTGGTGAAGGCAGCTCACAGCCTTTGGAGAATAGAGTGGAGTGTGGAGTTCCCCTTTAAAAGCAAAAGTTAGCCCATGGAAATCCAAGGGGTTAGAGGGGGAGACAAGAGCATTGGAGAATGGAGTGTGGAGTTCCCCTTTAAAAGCAAAAGCTATAGTCCAAGGAAATCCTATGCATTAGAGGGGGAAGGTTAAATGCTTTTTTTAGTAGGAGCTAGAGGAGCGAGAGTCTTTTTACATAATTTAAACAAGGTGCCTGTCACATGTTGGCAACGTAACATGCTAACATGACCTGTGTGCAAATCTCCTTAAAAAAAATACATAAAGGTGAACCAGCGTAAAAAAAATTAGTGAAGTTTAGAGGTACGCCCGTTCAACCCATGCAATTGCATGTATGTTGCTTAACATTTTACTAAGGTTTTGGCCGCGCAGTGAACAAAAACGGATGTGAACGAGTGCAACAGCCTCTTGCGCATGCGCACTGCTTACATTGGTCTCATGCAGTTCTGACTGTACTTGCGGGCACAGCAAGCTTTCTCTGAAAAAGTTACTTTCACATTCTATTTTGGGCATATTTGTTACTTGACCAGTTGTTACTAAACTTCCTCACATCACCCCATAATATTGGCACCTCCATCTTCTGTCAATATTGATTTGGAGATTCCGTGCGCCATGTCCATAGTGGTGCACAGATTGCATTCTCCCGTGCGCCAAGATCACTATAGTAAATGGGGGATTCGCGCTCTGTTACTGGCGCACAATTTCGTAAATATGGAAATGTGCATGGCACCTTTACTGATGGCGCACGGCTTTCGTAAATCACCCACAGTGCCTGCATCTGATTGGATGCGGACGCTGTTCAGCCAACCATTTTCCACTCAGATGTTGGGCAGGTGGTGACCGACAAGGACACCCACTAAACAAATTTTGGCCAGGTCATCGGTGGTTATCTACATATAGCTATAAAGTAATGTTATTTAGCTGATGAATATGCTTATATTGGAAATATCATGTTTTGTCATTTTATAGTGGTGGTGCCGTTGTGGTGCTTGTGCAACTGGAACGGGAGGAGGAAGTTACAGGTCCTGTAATTGCTCCCTTATTCCCCCAGGTATGTTTTATCCTAACCCTATTTTACACCTTAAATTCTGTGTGTTATTTACCATTAGGTATCTGTATATGAAATGGATGCAATTTTTATTTTTAAAACCGGTTTTGAAATGGGAGCATCTCCATGACACCAACTGCCAGTAAGCACCCCATGTAGTTCATACTTTTACTACTCATTCTTGTTCTAACTAGTCTAGTAGGCTTTCTTCATCTTAGAACTAGTTTTTATACAATGGAAGTGTGCATAAAATAGTAGTGGTCATGATCTAAAGTGTTTTCATCTTGATTGAAACTATTTTCCTACATATCACAAGAATGTTATTTTGCAGCGATTTGATGTTTGAAAAAAGCCATGTGCTCTACATCAAACTATATATTTGCCACCTAATAGGAATCTATGAAATTGCTGCAGCTACAAATTAAAGAAAATCTATAACCAGTTCATTTGATAGCCCACTTCTCCTTTCTGCTGATGCATACTTTCCCTGTCCTCCCCTGCTGGAGCCCCCTATGTAACACGCTGTACATCCAGGTATGGTGGTCACTCTCCTCTTTCTACCACAATATAGCTGCTCCAGGCATCTGTGCAGCCAATTGTGTGGGGGCTTGTTAGAGCCATTAACCTTGTGTAAATTCCAATTTGAGGTTGAGACTGGAAAGTACACAGGTTCTTTGGAGGGGCGCCATTAAAAGCATCAGTAGCAGAGGATATGAGCTACCCAGCGATCTTTATCTTAAAGTGGAAGTTCCGCTTTAAGGACGCCTGACCCCCTGACATTGCCACATTTTGGCATGTCTTTTTTTTTTTGTTTTTTTTGGGCGGGAGCCGGTACCTAGTTTTGACAGTTACCCAGCTCCCACTTACGCTCGGGCCGTCTCGCCCCCTCCAACCTTGTGGGATACGTCACAGAAGATTCCTTGCCCATTCAGGAAGCGCAGCACAACTCACGCATGCGCATTGCGCACACGGCTGTTAAGCCACAAGCTGTCACAGCCGGGTGCCCACACTTGTGGTGCCAGGGAGAGGCGAGGGAGAGAACCGAGGGGTCGGGTGGCCGCATCGCTGGATAATGGGACAGGCGAGTGTGTGTTTATTAAAAGTCAGCAGCTACACTTTTTGTAGTTGCTGACTTTTATAAACACGAAAATGGCTGGTACTTCTCTTTAAATGGTACGGGTTCATTTTAAACCAATAATTCCATATATTAAGTGTGTACACTACAGCTCTAATATTTGTCTACTGGAATCTTTTCAGAAACGTGAAGAAGGCTGGTGGGTTGTGATTGGTGATGCCAAATCCAACAGCCTAATCTCCATCAAGAGGTTGACATTACAGCAGAAAGCTAAGGTGAGTCGTGTTTGTGTTTATCCTAAGTAGGTATGTTTATAAAGTGGAGAATGATGCTGCTTCTGTAGTTATAAAAGTGCCATCCTCCACTTTGTTTCACATCTGCATTTCACTTTCTTCAGTGGGAAATCAAAGTCTCAATGTTCATCATATTTGTACTCTAGCAAATCTCAGTTTTTGGACTAAATTTGGTTTTGGATATTTCCATTTGACAGTGGATGTAAACCCTCTCCTATATCCTGTGAAGTGAACAGCCTCAGATGATAGAGATGAAACCAATCCTCCTACATAAGTTTTACATGTATATCTGCTGTCTTTCTATATTCTTTAGAAAGTGCACAAAGTGTTAAAGATTTTCTCTTCCTGTTCAGCACTGGGAGTGGATTCTTGGCATAAAGCCAAGACAGCGGATTGGAGGAAAGGCACCCCCCTCCACATAGGGAAAGGAGTGTGCTGTGACAAGACCAGCTCTTTGCTAATCTATTTATAGCAACCTCCCAGAACACAAATTTCTGTCTGGTTCTTCTTGGTTGACATTGAACTTATCAGAAGTTATCATGCTGATAACAGAAGAACGCAGCAGCAGAAAGACATGGGACTTAGAGCTTTGGAGAGTGATAAGAAAACACTGCAGATATATGTGCTGAAGTCAAATTTCATGAATCTGGTTTACATCCACTTTAAGTATGGATTTTCTCAGGATTTTGCCTTTGATTTCTCTGAAGGACCTGTCGTATTTGCTGCATACATTTCCTGTATTTCAGCATTAGCTGTAAAATCCTAAATTACATCTGCCCTTTCCACTTGCTGCACATTCGCAATATTAAATAAAGCAGGTCATGCTACATTTTTTAGGTTTGCCTGCTTCTATAAAAAAAATTCATAGGTCCCAAAGATCTTTCCTGAAGCAGAACTCCAGTTTCTCTATTTTTGCTTAGTAAGCAAGTCGTCTTTGTCTACGTCTGATCATGATTTCCTTGTTAATTTTCGTCCTTGCAGCTTGCATGTTGAAGTTTCCCCCTGGAGTTTCCACTCTACATCTGTCAGTCAGACACACCTCTCTTCCCTCCCCCTCCTTCCTAGGAAGGCTACCCTAATGGATGTACCCTATTGCCTACTATTTGAGTCTGTTTTTCTGGAACAGATAGTTGCCCTGTCTATCTGACCTCTACTGCTTGACTTTCACCTCCTAGATGATTTTGAGATCTCCCTCCCTGACCTCCTGCCGCTGCTATACAGTAGAGTGAATATTTCTGTTCATGCCATCCTTCCTAATGTCAGTATATTGTCTTTGGACCCCCTCTTCTGATTATCCCGCTTGAAAAATGATTTCTATATGGGAGTACACTTCCTTCCTTGCCAGAAAGTATCTATTGCTGAAAGATGTACTTCCTTGTGGGGGCCAGCAGGTTTTAATGCATGCCACCCTGCTACAGATTTCCCCTAAGGATGACAGTGCAGGTCCAGAGGATTTAGTTGGATCTATTTACTGGAAGATGATCTTCTCTACAGGCTTATGAGAGTCTCCCTAAACTTTATTTTTTGTTTTATCCAGAAACAATTCTAGTACTAATACAAGGATTACTACCCTTGCTTCTAGAGTAGACAAAGGATTCTGTTTTTTGTTTTACAAGGGTTGGTTAGATTTTTAAATAATATAACGATTTGGGCAGTGTGGTGTCCACACCTTTCTATCCCTTCCCTACATATGGGGTTTGTATGCAAAGATTTTAAAGTACCCTTCAGTTTCCTTCTACCCTTTTATCCATTTACATTTGTACCATGAGATCTCAGACATATTTGGATATCTTCTTTGGAGGTTTGCTATCTGTCAGTTATTGCGCTATCTTTTTGATTATCTCCCTTTTTTATTCTCCTGGACATACTTTATATTTCCAAGTATCGTTTATTAGACTTTAGCACTTACTGTAGCTGTCCAAACAGATTTTAATTATTGGACTTATTTTGAGTAATTTTACTCTTGAGGCTTGCCCCAGTAAATCTTTTGTTTTTATAACCACCTTAGTGCTCTTGTTCAGTTCTTTTGTTTGGTATGCTGTTCCACTATTTTTGTTGGATGCTTCCTTGGCCCTTCATTCAATGATTGAGGCTCATGGCTTCTTTTGGTTGCTCTGCCTTCCCTTAGGATTTTCTCAGTCCTGGCGGACCAGGTTGATCCTAGGTGTCCTCCTCTTAGCAAAGTTCATTCTTTGCCTCCTTTTTGACGAATTAATTAATTTGATACATCTGCAGTATGATTCTGTTGAATCGCTTAATGGCTTTTACCCACCCTTTAGCTGGACTGCTTTTGGATATCCTGGGTAATAATTTCTACAATTCTTGTGTCCCTCAATGGATGATAAATAAACCAAGGTTTTTGTACTTGTTGTAAAATCTGTTTCTTGAAGGCTCCTGAGGGACACAGGTCCGTCTCTCTGGATTATCGGCCTTATGTACTGCTTGCTCATAAAACTGAGGCATAATGGTTGGAGGTGGGGTTATAAGGAAAGTTGATATTTACGGTCTCTCTACTTTCAATCACTGATGCAGAGCAGGAGTTCTGACATCCTAATCTAAATGCTTTTTCTGGGCCAATAACTGATAAAGTATTGAACCCATCGACAGCCATGCAGCTATAGTTGGAGGTGAGTAGTAACCGTTCCTTTAGTTGCCAAGTGCATTTATTTTCTTTGGCTGTTGTGTTAGGCCCTATTCATACTTGTGCGACCTGAAAGTTGTGCGATTTTGCCGTGACTTGAAGCAATGCCTGTGTAATCTTGAGGTCTATGGACCTCACGTCGCATCAAAGTAGTGCTGTTATTTGAAGTTGCACAGATATGAATGGTACTTAATGGAAATCATGGGGTACGACTTGTCATGTGACTTTGCAGTCTTAAGTTGCACAAGTGTGAAAGGGGCCTAAATTGGCAATTTTAATACCCCCTAAATCAGCTATTAGATACATATACCCCTGGCCTCGCAGTCTGCGGTTCTTGGTGCAGTCATGTAGCAGAAAGTCAAGATTTGCATACATTTAGAAAGATGCTGTACTTTACTTTTGCAGACACCTTTGTGCACCTGCTTTAGTATAGAACTTGATTTGAATGTTTCTTTTGAGGTGTTCTAATGCGGCTTTTTTTTTTTTTTTCCCTGCCACTAGGTAAAACTGGATTTTGTGGCTCCAGCCACCGGAACACACAATTATACGTTGTACTTTATGAGCGATGCTTACATGGGCTGTGACCAGGAGTACAAGTTCAGTGTAGATGTGAAAGAGGCAGAGAGCGACAGTGACTCTGATTAAGATCTTTCATCGTTTGCCTTTGTGGGGGAGTAAATGCCAACTGTTCTATTAGTGTTTGTCATTGCATACCAATACCTTGTGTGGGCAATTGTAGGCACAGTACAGATTGTTGTAAATAGAAACTTTTAAATGTGATATTACTGTGACAGCAGGTAATATGGATGGAGTAGCTCAGTGCTATTATTAATAGTAACAGAAGTTTGACTCTTGTTTTCTTTCTGTGCAAAAGTATAAAATAAACTTTTTTGTTACATGTTCTTGAGTTTTATTTTCTCACCACATGCATGTCTTAAAGCAGTAGTAAACCACCCCAAAATAAAAAATTAGGCCCCCTGCAGTGTTATGCCATAATTTGCTAGTATGCACCGCATGATTGTATATTCTGACAAGACTTGCATGCACACAGAGCCCTCCAGCCCAGCGCTTTCATCTTCACCAGGTCTTCTTTCCGACTGTATGAATTGTCAGAGCCACGATGACGTCACTACCAAACATGCACTCATGAGCTCTGAAGGCACGGCACAGGTATGCCATCCTCTTCAGAGCGCATACACCAGTGACATCACTAGCTGCATCCCGTGTGAATATCTGCTAAACAGTGCAAGTTTAGGAGATATTCACGGTACCTAGAGGTAAGCCTTAGTATAGGATTACCTATATTAAGTTAAAAAGTGGGCTTTACATCCACTTTAACCCCTTCACGCCTAAGGGTAAAAACTTTGACGTGTTAGTAAAACTACATATAACTACTTTGTAACCCAGGGATTGCCTGTAGTCCACAAACGGGGGGAGATAACAGGAAGTGAGAGGAAATCTATTTTTAAAAATGAATATGTATATTTCTTACTACTACCAGAACCTTCCCCCAAAGAACAACCCAAAATAAATTCTGCTCCTAATGATCGCAGGGATACCACATATGTGTATGTTGTTTGTATCCACAGCATAACCCAGAAACAATAGTGCATTTTTAAATATATACACACACATCTACCTGAAACACACTGATACTAATTTAAAAAAAAAAAAAAAAAAAAAATCTATATATAAATTTTTTTTTTTTTTTGACTCAAACACTAACCCTGGCACTGACCTAGATGTAGGTATTTTTTTTATTCTCTGCAATGTATCTCTCTCCTCTGTTCAGAGAGAAAACACAGGTGGGGGGTTCAAGCACAAAGACAGACATGCATTTAAGAGGCCTAATGGGAAAAAAAAAAAAAGTAAAGTCCAGTGGGGCCACATATTTGCATACGCTTGGCCCCAAGGGCCAACACACAAGCTGTATTTGGAATGGTGATCATAATAAAATAACTTTTTCCTTGATACTGCACTTTATGCAATACTAATCCTCTACACCAATTAGAATTAGGGGAGCTGTTTTCCGAGTGCGTCAATCTGTACCCAAAGATGTCTAGGTTTTAGAAAAAAAAAAAATGTCAGCAGCTTACAACAATGAGGTAAACATTTTAATAATATTAAAACAGCACACTGTTATAGACTCTTTAAGAAACACTGGGCTTCATGTTTTCTGAACAAATACAATATTAAAGTGATAATAATCTTGTTATACCAACCTCCTTGGATTTCTATTAAAGATCAGCACAACCCACAATAGATTCTGCTCTGGTTGGAGTAAAGCATGACTTAAAATTTCTCATTTGTTCTTCCTACTTTAAGGAAGCTGAGTGATGTGATAAACAGCTCTCCTCTGCCTTCTCCATGTACTGCTATGAAGCAAAAACATTTGGACACAGGTTACAGCCATGTGCCTTGTCTCCACAGCTGGAGACAACAGGTAAACCAGCTACTTGGCCATGCTGACCATATATCACAGCTGTAGCTGAGTGATGCAAGACCTTTTCATTCTGCTTCTGGAAAATAGGAGTTGAGTTTTGCATCACCACTCTAAAAGTGGGTAAACTGATTTTGTGCATAGTTGCTCTCTGAAAGCATACAGCTGTTTTATTCTGGGCTAGCTTCAGTTTTCATAAGGAATGCTAGATCTTGAAAATGCACCACATAGAGCAGTCATAATTCAAATGATTACTAAAAGGAAATTCTTATCAACCCAGCAAGTGTTTTTCAAAGCCAAGCAACTGTATGCTGCATTTTAACTAATGTGGATTCTTTGTTTCAGACACAAACTGGGTGTGAAATAATTAGTCACCTAAACCTGATTGTCAGTTATTCTGGTCGCTGGTACTGCCAGAATGCCATATCTCCATCATCACTACAGGATGCCAAAAGCCCAGGTTCCTTAGGATGCCATGCTACGCAGTTGACATCCTGAGCGTGGGCTCGCGGCATGTGGGCTGTCAGAGAAAAATTTGGTTGCATGGGATCAGAGCCTGCGTCTTCTTCAAATATCCGTATGGCATCATCTCCACAAGCTGAGGCAAGAGAACCAGTCAGATGATTCCTGTATAGTACAAAGAATGAAAATATTCAGAACCAAAACCTAAGTATTTTTAAACATCTCAGTAAAAGGACCTGTTTTAGGAGGCTTACCAGCTAACATCATAGACTGTCCTGGTGTGGTACCCTGTCAGTGTGCATACACACTTCCAGCTTGGATCTTTTTTACTTCCACCTACAGGGAAAAAAAAAAAAAGGAATTTCAGAAAAACCAATAAGTAGAGCACCTGCAAAAATATGTAAAAAAAGAGCTGATGCCCCTCTAGGCTGGGAGGATTGAGCCACAAGCAGGATCAGGTTAGTTTGCATCTTTCCTATTTCGCAGCCCTAAACTGGTTGAATGAACTACACTTAATGAGGCACCATGTGACAAAGGCTACACTCCCTTGAATCATTTTACAGCTGAATACATCATAAAAAAGAAACTTCCACAAAAAAAAGCACTAAGATTAAATGTCTTTAATCTTTTTATGAAAGTATGTTAATGTGAACTTTGAAAGAATTATTCCCCCCATTGGTTCCACTGCTTATGTGTTTGACATGCCTGGGTTTCGATGATGATCATAAAGAGAAAAGGAAATGTTAGTTTTGTCAAACAGTAACATACTTTTCTGTCTTGTTTATTGAGGGACACAAGAATTCTGAAACCTTTGCCAGAGTGCAATCCTCCTTTAGATTGCAGCATACAAAAAACTAGAATTACCGTATTTATCGGCGTATAACACACCGGCGTATAACACGCACCTCAATTTAGGAGGGAATTTTAAGGAAAAAAAACTTTTAGGAGGGAAGTTGAAGGGAAAAAAAAAACTTACATTTAAATGCCCATTATTGCAGCCTTCCCAGTCCAGCCTTGCCCAGTGCAGCCTTCCCCAGTGTCCAGTCCAGCCTTGCCCCAGTCCAGTCTTGCTGAAGCCTGTGAGCTTCAAAATCGCCGTCCGCGATTTGAAAATGGCGCCGAAATACACAGAGCCGGTTCTCGGCGGCTCTCGTTTACTTTCGGTTCCACTCGGACGTTGAGCGGAGCTATCCGAAACTAGCCGAGTATACTCGGCTAGGTTCGGGCGGCGCTCGAGTGAAACCGAAAGCCGCCGAGAAGAGCCGAGGACCGGCACTGTGTATTTTGGCGCCGGCGGCGCCATTTTCAAATCGCGGTCAGCGATTTTTTAGTTCTGACAGGTCAGGATCACAGGGGATCGGCGTATAACACGCACCCGCGATTTTCCCCTGATTTTAAGGGGGAAAAAAGTGCGTGTTATACGCCAATAAATACGGTAGTTTCCAGTGTAACACACAACAAGCTAAGCTCTTTTTAACGTTACCTGTAGGCATAAAAGTCTCCAAAATACTTCTTCTGTACTAAGAAACTTACCTTGCTCCTCTTCAGCCTTAATCTGCCTCCATATGCGCAAAGTTTTATCATCACTACAGGTTGCCAGCTGCTCTCCGCTCTGATCAAATGCCAAGCTCCAAACTGTAGAGGTGTGACCCTCCAGGGTGGCACAACACACCCAGTCATCCTCCTCCTCTCTATACAACTTAACGGTGTCATCATAGCTGGCAGAAGCTAGAAGCTGAGGAAGACAGTAAATGAGATGCCTGCTTTCATTTTGTATAATCTGCACAACACACGCATTGCTAGAACAAGTTTTGTTGCTTTGGGAAGTACAATAATTATTTCGGAACTTTTTTCTATTTGAACCCCAATAGTAAAGAAGCAACCTTAATCTTTATCAGCATTAATTACTAAGTACATCTGGAACTCTATGGAAATGAGAATTGATTGAGAATGCTCAAAGCACCCTAAAACTCAGTAGCTGAAGGCAAATAGACCTCAGCCTTAGTAGCACAAAGATGTAATGAATAACGAACTATCATCTTATGAGTGTGCCAACAATGTCAACATTCCACCAAAAGCACAAAGCCTCTGCTTCATTTTAAAGTGATTGTTATTTTAAAAAAAAAAAACACACTTACTTGTCCAGCAGCCTGATCATCCTCTTCTGGGGTCCCCTGGCGGCGCTGGTAGCTCCTCCCCGTATCGTATAACCCCCTGGAAGAAGCACTCTCCTGGAGGGTTACCTTGCGGGCGCGCTCCCCTCAGGTGAGTAAAACAGGGGGGGGGGGCCCGGTCCCTAGAAGAAATTTTTTCACCTTAATGCAGGATGCATTAAGATGAAAAAACACAAGGATTTACAACCACTTTAACCAATGCCCATTTCCCAATCGTGATTTCATACAGTAAATGATGGATAGGAAAACACATCTTGGAGGAATCCCTTCCTTGCTCTCAGTCCTGGTCTAAGGCATTCTGCTCTGTACACTGCAGAAAGCAGACTGCAGACATCCTGAATGTCAACAAAGCAATGTCCACACTGGCTTGAGATTTTGACAGTTCTCCAGAACAGGAATACAAAAAGGCTCTGGATATATTTAGACTTTATCACTCACCTCCTGATGGGGGTGCCACACCACATGCTTCACATCTTGTGTGTGTGAATTAAGAACACTGACACATTCATATTCCTCTTCTTCATCCACTGGAGTAAACACAAATAAAGTTTGAGATCAACATACATAAGAGTTGAAAACAATTCATCTGACTAAAAAGACCAATTTAAAAAAAAAAAAAAAAAAAAAAAAAATTATATATATAATATTTTGTTTTACTTTCTGCTATAATACATATCCAAAAAAAATAAAAAAACAAATTTATTCATCAGTATAGGGCAATATGTATTCTGCTACATATTTTTGGTAAAAAAAAAAAAAATAATCACAATAAGCATATATTGATTGGTATGTGCAAAAATTATAGTGTCTACAAAATAGGGGATAGATTTATGGACATTTCTTTTTACTTTCTTTTACTGGTAATGGCAGCAATCTGCAATTTTTTAGTGGGACTGCGACATAACAGCAGACATTTCTGACCCCAAAGGACACTTTTTGGTGACCAGTGACATTACAGCGATCAGTGCTAAAAAAATAAAGACAAAAAAATGCACTGATCAATGTATAAATGACACTGGCAGGGAAGGAGTTAACTCCTTGATTGCCCCCCCTAGTGTTAACTGTGTTCCATGTGGGGGATAGACTTACTGTGACAACACAGAGATCACTGTTCCTGATCACTAGGAACAGCAGATCTCAGTGTTGTCTCCTGTCAGAACAGGGATCCACCTTGTTTACATAGGCAGATTCCCGTCCTGCCTCTGTGGAGCGATCGCGGGTTGCCAGCGGACTCCCGTGGGCATGCCGCCCACACTATGTTACAGGAAACGACGTATAAATACATGTACTGTGGTTGGTCGGCAAATGCTTAACAGACACATGGTTCTGTGCTTTCAGCAGAGTCCAATCAATAAGTATAAGATGGGTCAGTGGCCCTCATAGATCTTAGCTTATGTTCCTTGTTTGATGTGAAAAGAAAGATACTGACTGCTGATATAGCTCCTCTTGTCTGGTCCATGAGGAGGGTGTTGACAGAAATGGTCTGACCAATCAAAAAGGTCTGAAGAGCGGCCAATGGCAGGTCACAGGTTTATAGCCATGCAGCTGCCCTCCCACAGATGGAGTTTTTTTAGTTTGCATGGAAAATCAGATTGCAGCAGTATGACTGACTGGGCGCCCCATAGTAGCCCGGGATTGGGTCCTTGAATGAGCAACTTGGCTTTTGGTAGACTCAGCTGCAACCCATAGTTAGGAATCTTCCTCATTATCTAAGAGACACAGCTTTTGAAAATTGTGGATAGCGTTACATGGGAACTTGAGGACAGGTAGATTGTGTGTGACGTTTCCATCCTTTATTACTATATACCCCATGCTTTAGGTCTCGGAGCAGTCATCTTCTTTTTGGATCTTTACAGTAAATACTCTGCAGTCCATAAGGAGTATATTTTGGAATGCTTGGATTACCGATTGACCCACAATTTTTTTTCTCCTTCGATGATGTTTTCTACCTCCAAAGATGCAGAGCTGCTATGGGAGTTCGTTTTTCACCCTCTCTCACCAATCTCTACATGGGATAGTGGGAGAGGGTCTGCATCTTTGGAGATGGTAATCCTTTACACTGAAGCATAAAGTTGTACCGTCGGTACATAGATGATTTGTTGTTCATCTGTTTAGGTGACATTAATAGCTTGGATGAGCTTTTGGTTTATTTTAATGACAACGTGTTAAATTTGCGGTTCACTGGACAGATGAGCAGCAAATCCATCCCTTTCTTGGACGTCTCCCTCTCAGGTAGAGATAGTAGGATTACATCTAGCTTGTATAGGAAACCTCTGTAAGGAAATACACTTCTTCATGCTGGTAGCGAGGATGTGGATTTTGACAAAGAAAAAAAGGGATATGAGCAACAGGTTCTTTTCACTTGGGTACAATAGAGACACAGTTTATAGTGCAGTTAGATACTGTGGATACAATTCAGAGGAGTGCCCTCTTACAAGACAAAAAGAGAAGACAAGCGGCTGTAGGGGTCCCTGTATTCTCTACTCCATATAGTCTCAAATTCAGAAAGATGAGGATAATGGAACTACACATTTCTATTTTTAATGATGAGACTCATGCTAAAATTTTGTCTAAAGGATTTAAAACCGTGTCCCATTAGGCACCCACTCTGAGTAATGCCTTATCACCTAGCTATTTTAGCTCATGTAATACCAAAAAAGGATGGTTAGATTTTGTAGGCAATTACAAATGTGGGGCCAATAATTGCCCATGTTGCTCTCATATGATCGGGGGGGGGGCGGGGGAGAATCAGTTTCAATCCAACATTAGTGGTAGTAATTTTGGCATCAGAACTTTCTTAAATTGCAACACCAGGTACATCATTTATTTAATTATGTGGAATTCAATATGTTGGACGTACCATAAGAAGACTAAGGGACAGGTTGAAGGATCATGTTTATGATAAAGAAACATACCACGAATGTTGCAAAGCACTTCAATGAGGCTCATGATGGAGATACATCCCTACTACAGATACAGGCCAGAGAAAGTATTGACACCTAAGAGAGTAGGGAGACCGTTTTCGAATTCTGTGTAAACATGAAGTATTTTGGATCTTCACTTTACAGACCAGAACTCCCAACGGTTTCAACTTTGAGTGGGATCGGACACATTTTGATAGCTAAATGGTAAATCAGGGCCATTTTTTTTTTTTTTTTGGTGGGGGTGGTAATATCTAGCTTTGTTTACTTCTTTAGCAAGACCAGCGAACAGATTTAATTCTAGCAATAATCTAAACCTGTTTTAGGTGTGTGTGTGTGTGTGTGTGTGTGTGTGTGTATATATATATATATAAAAAATTTTTAATTTATTCTTTTGTGCATATATTCTCCACAATTTTGCATGTAGGTTTGAAGCTTGAGATAATGGTTGCAGTTGATTGTGCACACCTGTTTCACCGTTCAATATTAAGATAGAGAGAGAGTGTACAGACTGCATTGTTTTGTGGTATTGATAAAGCACAAACTATCGTGTGAAACGCATCTACCTATCTTATCAGCACTGGTTGTCTTTATGGATTTTGTACAGGAATAAAGCCGTTTTTCAATCCTTTGTGTTGTCGCAGCAGTGTGAACATAGCCTAAAACTCTGACACTAATCTATATCAAACCCAAACCCCTTATCTAGCTATTTTTCCTTTGCTTTCTTTATTCTTTTCCCACACACTTTTCTTTGTTTTTTTATTTTTCTTCTTGCTAAAGGGGAAAAGTGTAGATACAATGGGGTTTATTTACTAAAGCTGTAGAGTGTAAAATCAGACTCACTTCTGCATAGAAACCAAAAACCTGGAAGATGATTATTTCTATGCAGAAATGAGCCTGATTTTGCATGCTCCAGCTTTAGTAAATAAACTCCAATGCATTTTTTTCTCCATTCAGCACAAACACATTGGCATATATATGATAAAGACCCACTTCCAGGAGGCCGCATATATGCATACAATCATCGGGAAGGGGGCTAAACAGTAACTGTGACTTTCATTTGCTAATATACGTTTTGCACTTTGGTAATAAATACCCTTTAAGGATAAGAGGATTCCAGTATGCCTGTGTCCCTAGTGGAGTCCACTGACTCTGCAATGATCGCACTCCAAAGAAGTGAAGGTGGTGGGGGGTATATCCATTTACAGCACACTAAATATACTGCTCAAAGAGCAGAGTGTACACAGAAAGGGGTATGCACAACACATAGCACATGCATCACTCTAAGTGCAATGCATACAAAACACAGCATGTGTGCAAACAATACACAACATGGAACACATACCACCTACAGAATACACAGAACAGGGGGTATGCGGTATACACAATTTAACTGTGCATTTTTAACACCCCCCCAAATCCTAAGTCGAAGGATGGATTCACAATTGAAACGGATGTGGCTCGCAGCAGGGGTCCGGTGCGTCCCTGTTCTCTGTCTCAGGGACGAAATAGGCCCGAATTTTTGCCTGAATTTGGACCTGAAACTGAGCCAAAGACACACAGGACCTCCGTGCAATCCGCTCTGAAGCCACCCTGAAGATGTGAGAGCCAGGCACATTCTCCTGTCATGTGAACTGGATGTAGGGAAACTGCATCCAATTCGCATGTGTGAGCCCAGCCTGAAGGAGCCCTTACTTGGTAACCTACAGTAAAATTGTTTCTATTGAGTGTTAATTAATATGTTGGCCATAAATACAGTCCTTCAGAACATGATTACATTTAGTTCTGATAAATATGGTTGCACAAAATGGCAGCTACACAGTTTCTTCAAAGCATACAGATGACTAAAAAAGACAACATACTGTACATATAAATTGCTATGCCTGTGGGACCTTTTATGTATATTGTACTGCACCATACTTATACAGCCATCTTTAATGAACTCTCTTAATGATAAAATAAAACTGGAGCACATATTGCTGTCTACACGGCCATGTTGACTAAATATTTGTGCATGCAAAATCATCATTCTCCCTGGGAAAGCCATATGGGGCCATTGCACACCAACATGCGGTACCTTAAAGATGGCTGCATGTCTAGTGCAGCCACAGAGTTACACCGACTCACCGTATTTCTGAAGCTTTACACTATTAAACCCAGCAAACTAATACTAAATTTTAAAAACAGAACTCCAGGATCTAACTATTTTTGCGATTTCTGATCCTCTCCCTAAGCCCCTGTTCACACCGGTGCGACTTGTCATGCAATTTGACAGTTCCAAATCACATGACAAGTCGCACCCCATTTCCGGCAATGGAACCATTCATATCGCCGCGACTCATGGTGCAATTATGAAAACAGTTCCTGCACTACTTTTTACTGATTTCATTCTGACTTGCATAGACTTCTGTTAAATGAAGTCACAAGCTGCAATGAAATCGGCAGTGCAAATCGCATTGATGTGCGGCTTTGAATTTGCGCAATTTCAAAGCCGCACTGGTGTGAACCAGCGCTAAGTTCTCTAGAACTGCTGACAGTTTAAATGACAGTGCCTTACTTTTTTGTAATCCATGAGCTTCAGCCCCAGTGCTTTCATATTTCCTTAGGAAAAAAGTACTCGCTCCTGGTGCCGGACTTGCTCTTTCACTCTACATCACATCCGAGCAGGGAATGGGGACTACATTTCCCACAATGCAAAGGGAAATGAGTCAGCATGGGCAGTGAACTAGAGGAAGAGTGGAGGGTCGGAGCTAGCGCTAATAGCTGTATCTGTTATCCTGAGAGGTAGCGTGCACAGAGAAGTGGAGGGCGGAGCTGAAGCTCAGGGCTGCATTTGCTATGCAGTGGGCAGCTTAGATAAGGGGTCTAGCACTACGAGTGCGCCCACTACAGTGAGCAGGGACGTAATTACATCTTTGCTCACTGTAAAGAACTACAGCGGGGCAGAGACAAGACCGGTGGCCAGGGAGATACAAAGCATAGTGGCCACCGGTCTTACCAAAAACAGATGTCAGAGGGATTCAAATAATGCACCTTGGATTTCTCACAGCGGGGATAGAAACAAAAGCAGCACATTGCACTAAGGTATGACAGCACCAATACTGCCAGCTAATAAATGTTCTGCCCGGAGTTCTGGTTTAATATTTGAAATATGCCTTCCAAGAAACAACACACTTTGCTTATATTTTTGGAGCACATTTTTGTCACCACATTAACAGGTTGCATTAATCAGCAAATAAATTACTGACTAACCCTACAGGTCAAACAGGCTCACCTTCCCACACCCAGACACTCTTGTCACGGCTACATGTGGCCAGAAGATTTCCTGAAGGTGCCCAGGCCACAGATTTGACCTCATTTTCATGCCCCTCAAGGGTTGTAACAACCTAGAATGGGTAAAGTAAGGAATATTTAAACCGGACAACTATCCTTTTAATCAGATACTTATGGTCCCTTTTGTTTAACCCTAATTTTTGCCCACCTCAAACTCCTCTTTCTTCTTTATCCAGATGCAGGTGGTGGCATCAAAGCTGGCAGAAGCAAGGTAGTTACCACAAGGTGACCATGACACTTTTCTTACAGTACGCTGGTGCCCATCACCAAGGACTGATTTGCATACCCAGTTACCATCTGCACAACAAAAAGCAAAAGAATTTGTGTAGGGGAAAAAAAAAAAAAAAAAAAAAAACACACACGACAACAATCAAAGCCAGTCTGGATAGGAAAATGCAGTTTGTTATATGCATTTGTCTGTATTAGAAAAAAAAAAACCCAGAACTTTAAAATAAAATTGTTAATCTTTTTATATGTTGCGCGATATTTGCACAACTGCTTAACAAACCTATAGCACTTTTAGGCAGGGGGGCGTATGCCGCCGGAAACCCGGCTCTCCTGTGATTATACACAGCGGATGCCGATCAGCGGGCGCCTGCCAAAAGATGACCAGCAGCCACAGCTGCCGGGAAGACACAGGACAGAGCCCTGCCTATGTAAACAAGGCAGAGCTCTGTCCTGTCAGCGAGGAAGTAATGGATTTTCTTTCCTGGGGAGATACTGTTTTTGCTTGCAAAGAATGTCAGAAAAAGGCCTGGTCAGCAAGCAATAAGATTTAAATTCTTCTGACCTCAAATTCCAGCCATAGTGTCCATTTCTATAGAAACTTAAATTTCCATCATCTCTATAGAAGAGTAATTCTTCCATTTTCAGAATTTCACATCACACCATTCTCCCAAATGAGGGAATATTCATTTTGTTCCAATGTTGCTGAGGTATCGTTGTCCACATAAAATTTTAGTATAGATTTTAGCTTTCTAAAGTGAATTTGAAGTAAAACTACAATACCAGTTCTGGAGTCATTTTGATTTTTTCTTGTTATAATATTGTGTAATTGAAAGACTTTTCCCCAAAATAGGCAGATCTTTTCACAATCCTACCATATATGGACCAGTGGGCCTACTTTTATTTGACATCTCCAACATTTATCTCATCTTTGGAAACGGTTTATGTAAAAGATGAGGTGACCCACAGTGCATACGGAAAGTATTCACAACGCTTCACGTTTCCAAATTTTGTTATGTTACAGCCTTATTCCAAAATGGATTAAATACATTATTTTCATCAGAAATCTACAAACAATACCCCATAATGATAACGTGAAAGAAGTTTGTTTGAAATCTTTGCCAATTACAGCCTCAAGTCTTTTTGGAGTTTGATGCTACAAGCTTGGCACACCTATTTTTGAGCAGTCTCTCCCATTCTTCTTTGCTGGACCTCTCAAGCTCCATCAGGTTGGATGGGGAGCATCGGTGCACAGCCATTTTCAGATCTCTCTAGAGATGTTCGAACGGTTTTGAGTCTGGGCTCTGGCTGGGCCACTCAAGGATATTCACAGAGTTGTCCCATAGCCACTCCTTTTTTATGTGTGCTGTGTGCTTGGAGTCGTTGTCCTGTTGGAAGATGAACCTTCGCCCCGGTCTGAGGTCGAGCGTTCTAGAGCAGGTTTTCATCAAGGATGTCTGTACATTTCTGCATTCATCTTTCCCTCGATCCTGAATAATCTCCCAGTACCTACCGCTGAAAAACATCCCCACAGCATGATACTGCCACCACCATGTTTCACTGTAGGGATGGTATTGGTCAGGTTTTGAGCGGTGTCTGGTTTCCTCCAGACATGATGCTTGCCAAAGAGTTCAATCTTTGTTCCATCAGACCAGAGAATTTTGATTCTCATTGTGTGAGAGTCCTTCAGGTGCCTTTTGGCAAACTGTGGGCAGGCTGTCATGTGCCTTTTACTGAGGAGTGGCTTCTGTCTGGTCACTCTACCATACAGGCCTGACTGGTGGAGTGCTGCAGAGATGGTTGTTCTTCTGGAAGGTTCTGCTCTCTCCACAGAGAAACGCAGGAGCTCTGTCAGAGTGACCAGCATGTTCTTGGTCACCTCCCTGACTAAGGCCCTTCTCCCCAATCGCTCAGTTTGGCCATGGCCCGCTCTAGGAAGAGTCCTGGTGGTTCCAAACTTCTTCCATTTAGGGCCACTGCGCTCATTGAGACCTGTGTAGGTAGAGAATTTCTGCACCCTTCCCCACATCTGTGCCTCGATACAATCCTGTCTCTGAGGTCTACAGACAATGAATGGCCTGGTTTGTGCTCTGACATGCACGGTCAACGGTGGGACCTTATATAGACAGGTGTGTGCCCTGCCAAATCATGTCCAATCAACTGAATTTACCATAGGTGGACTCCAATCAAGTTGTAGAAACATCTCAGGGATGATCAGTGGATGCACCTGAGCTCAATTATGAGTGTCATGGCAAACGCTGTGAATACTTATGTACATGTGATTTTTTTTGTTTTTTATTTTTAATAAGTTTGCAAAGATTTCAAACAAACTTCTTTCACGATGTCATTATGGGGTATTGTTTGTAGAATTTTGAGGAAAATAATGAATTTAATCAATTTTGGAATAGTGCTGTAACATAACAAAATGTGGAAAAAGTGAAGCGCTGTGAATACTTTCCAGTTGCACAATATACCATGTTGTCAATAATCTAAAGTTCCTTTCTGGACCATAAATTGAAAGGGCCACAGCTGTTTTCTAGGCGGATAAAGGAAATACCACCTCATGTCATTTTAGAGCTGACTAGACCATAAAATGTTTTCAATTTGCTGACATTTATAACATAGAAGAGTTTATTTTCACCTAGTATAATATACTTCCATTACTCATAGATAAAACAAACTCACCTTCTTTGCCCCAGATACGGATAATTTTATCCCCACCACAGGAAGCCAGGAGAGTTCCAGATGGATTCCATGCTAGGAACCAGCAGCGGGACTCAGGGTGGGCAGTAACTCGAGCCAGCAGGGTCAGTGTGTCCTTCATCCTAAATCACACCTGTGAAAGGTAAGGTGGCGCTGTACAACACATGACTAATATTTTGCCTCTTTATAAATATTTATTACTATGATATACAGTACTGTGCAAAAGTTTTGGGCAGGCGTGAAAAAATGCTGTAATTTAAAAATGCTTTTAAAACTAGAAGTGTTAAGTTTATTAATTAAAATGAAAAGTAAATAAACAGAAAAGAAAACCAAATCAAAATTTGGTGTGCCCACCCTTTGTCTTCAAAACAGCATCAATTCTTCTAGGTACACTCAATTAGTTTTTGAAGGAACTCAGCAGGTGGGTTGTTCCACAGATCTTCTGTGGATGTAGGCTGTCTCAAAGCTATCGGTCTCTTCATAAGATCCCAGACAGGCTCAAAGATGTTGAGATCAGGGCTCTGTGTGGGCCAAACCACCACTTCCAGGACTCCTTGTTCTTCTTTACACCAAGATAATTCCTAATGGCACGGTATGGCATAATGGATAAGTATCTGCCTGTATTTCTCAGCATTGAGGACACCATTGATCCTGACCAAATTTCCAACTCCATTTGCAGAAATGCAGCCCCAAACTTGCAAGGCGCCTCCATCATGCTTCATTGATACCTGCAGACACTCATTATTGTACCGCTCTCCAGCAAGCAAACTGCCTCCTGCTACAGCCAAATATTTCAGATTTTCACTCATCAGTCCAGAGTGCCTGCTGCCATTTTTCTGCACCCCAGTTCTTATGTTTTTGTGCAGAGTTGAATCACATAGCCTTGTTTCCACGTGTTATGCATGAAAACAGAGGTGTGTGATTGGCCACAAATGTATTCTGCAACAGGACAATATCCCCAAACCTGCAGCCAATGTCATTAAGAACTAGCTTCAGTGTAAAACAACAAGAAGTCCTGAAACCAGTGTTCATTTTGGGTTCAAATTTCGATTTAGTTTCAATCTTGACTAAAATTACATTTTAGGTTTAGTCATCTGCAATTGTTTTAGTTGTATTTAGTCGACTAAAATCTCCAGTACATTTTAGTTGCCCAAAATTGAATGGGTTTAGTTAAATTCTAGTGCATTATTTAAGTGTTTCTCTTGAATTTCCAAACCCCTGGAGTTAAAAAAAAAAAAAAAAAAAAAAAATTGAATGTGTTATTATTTATCGTATTAAAGTTTAAACAAAACTCACATACAGATTTAGCCATTCTGGATGGTCTGAGGAGCCTTTAATGCTGCACAGTGCTCTGGACAGTGGTCTGAGGAGGCCTTTAATGTACACAGTGCTCTGGACATGGACAGTCTGAGGAAGAGGCCTGTAATGCATTGCACACAGTACTCTGGATGGTGATCTAAAGATGCCTGTAATTAACAGTGCTTTGTGACGGTGGTCAGAGAAGTTTGTAAGGCAAAGTGCTCTGGACAGTGGTCTGAGGCCTGTAATGCTGCACAGTGCTCTGGATTGTGGTCTGAGGGATGGCCTGTAATGCTGCACAGTGCTCTGGATGCTGGTGGTCAGAGAAGGCCTATAATGCACACAATGCTCTGGATGGTGGTCTGAGGGGAGGCCTGTAATGTACACACTCACAGTGCTCTGCTCTGGACGGTCACGAGTCGGGACTCTATTCGGGAAGCCTGTAATGCACAGTGCTGCTCTGGACAGTGATCTGAGGAGCCCTGTAATGCTGCACAGTGCTGACTGCCAAGTAGTAACCATGCTACAAACTTGCTTGCTGGGAGCGGAAGCACTCACAGGCTCTACATAGGTGGAACTCAGAAGTTCATAAGGGTAAACATCCTTCCCACACATTTTCGTTTCGTTAACAAAAATGGAATTGATTTTTGTCATAGTTTTCGTCAGTGGACAAAAATGTGCTTCACTTTTCATTTAGTATACGTCACTGTAAAAAGGCAGCGGACGAAAATGTTGACGTTGACAAACTTGGAAGTGTTGGGTTGGCCAGCACAGAGCCCCGATCTCAGCATAATCGGCTCAGTCTGGGATTACATGGAGAGACAGAAGGATTTTAGGCAGCCTACATCCACAGAGGATCTGCAGATAATTCTCCAAGATGTTTGGATCAACCTACCTGCATCCCAGAGCCAGCAGCATATCAAAATCAATGACAGGCTAAAATATGCTTCACCATCACACAGCTGAACATTTTATGCACACCCGACATGTGGAATTTCTGCATTTGGGACACAAGCACCTATATGCAAGCACCTCTCAGATGCGTATGGCCAAAGAACATTTCAGCCTTTCATTAATTCTGACAGGTTGCTAGCAGTGAGCTGTGCACAACACTGTCCCAGGTTTTTACACTGTACGAGCAAATGCACCCCCGTGCATGAGGCAGTTGTAAGCTCCTCATTTATCCCCCTCTCATATTACATCTCTTCTTGTCCATACTCCCTGCCCACACTCACCCTCCACTTTATCAAAATGCCCCCATCCAAACTCACTTTACCTACAATCCCACATCGATTCTGATCCGCCACTCTGCCTACAATTCATGTCCATACTCACTCTCCACTCTGCAAACAATCCTTTGTCCATGTGCACAATTCACTCGTTCTACATTTACCCTCCACTCTGCTTCCATGTTCATCCTCTACACTCCCTCCTTCCATACTCACCCTCCACTCTACCCACAAAACATTATCCACAGCAATCCTCCACTCTGTCCACACTCCTCCAACTATACCAAATAATGGTGCAGCAAAATTAAAATTCTGAATGGAAACTGAAAATTCAGGATGCACTTGGCCGAAAACCAAAATGAACAGTTTCTAAAAATGTAATTGTATTATATTCAACTTTTTAACTATTATCATGGCCGAGTCCGGTGGGTGGGGGTCACGGCAGCATCATGCAAAAACAGCCAGGCACTGAAGCAGAGTAATAGCCGTGAAGGCAGAGCCATCCAGCAAAGAGACATGCCAATCCAGCAAAGAGACACCCCACAGAGCAAAGAGACAGTCACAAACATCCCAATAACAGAATGCTGTTTGATAAACTCATCTCTGTCCAGTCCTAGGCACACCGTCCCTCATCTCCATGTGTGCATACAGTATGGAGCAGCCAGGCTCGCAGGGCGGGCATGGGAATGTCAGCAGCGCCCTCACTGGACAGAGGAACCAAGGGTCTACAGGTTCATGCAACCTCTGATTGGCAGGGCATGTAGATGGTCAATAAGCAGTGAGTGGATGGGAGTGATGTACGTGGTGAAGGGAGGTGCCGGGTAGCATCCAGGGCAAGATACGGCAGTGTCTGCTATTTCAGAACATACTGTGTTGGCACCTTTTTTTTCTTCTATCCGCTAAATGCCGATCACCACATTTTCAGTGGCCGAATCAGTTTATTAATTCATCCCTAATACGAATCCTCCTCTCTAGCTACACCCCTCTGTTCATACTTGCCCTCCACTTTGGCAAATTCTTCATCTTTACTCTGCACTCTGTCCACACTCCCCTATCCATACTCACCCTCCACTGTCCACACTCACCCTCCACTGTGCAACACTCCCCTATCCATACTCACCCTCCACACTCACCCTCCACTGTCCACACTCACCCTCCACACTCACCCTCCACACTCACCCTCCACTGTCCACACTCACCCTCCACTGTGCAACACTCCCCTGTCCACACTCGCCCTCCACAACACTCCCCTGTCCACACTCGCCCTCCACAACACTCCCCTGTCCACACTCGCCCTCCACAACACTCCCCTGTCCACACTCGCCCTCCACAACACTCCCCTGTCCACACTCGCCCTCCACAACACTCCCCTGTCCACTCTCGCCCTCCACTCTTCAACACTCCCCTGTCCACTCTCGCCCTCCACTCTTCAACACTCCCCTGTCCACTCTCGCCCTCCACTCTGCAACACTCCTCTGTCCATACTCACCCTCGTCTCACGTTGGCCCCTCTCACACTTCCTGACTCAGGGACAGTCCTTAACTCTAGACACCTCCCTCTGTCGGTCAATGGGAGCACTACAGCATTACGCCAGTCTCTTCCTCCAACCACTAGAGGCCGGAGAATGCAAGCGATAAATATACCTTGAGTCAGCCATTTTTGATGAGACAAAATATTACAGGGCCCCTTGACGAGCCTCTGAAAAATGGTCTCTACTCCGGAGACAGCACATAGGACTGAATGTGGGTTTGGAGGTTAGCTCAGCCTTCGCTCTAGTAGCGGGATGCCGGTGTTTGGTGTGGGGCGGTGATGACGCGGGGAGGAGGCGGAAGTCAGCTGTACGGAGATTACAAACGGGGAGAGGAGCTCCGGGGCCCTCGGTGAGTGACACTGGGGGGAAGGGGGCATTAAGAGGAGATCATGGCGGCCTGGTACCTGAGGGTAGATATGGGGTGTTTTCTGTGCTGGGGGAGGGGTATTATAGAGCCACCCGGGATGTGTGCCTGTTTGTACTCCAGTCCTGTCTGCTCTCCATACGATCGGTTAGTGTATGGTTCTATATGGGGACATACCGTGCTGGGGGGTGTCAGCCCTGCCCTATTGCTTTCACCTAGAAGGATAGGAGTGTCCAGTACTTCACCCAGCAGTGCTATTCATAATCCTCACCCAGGATCCTCCACCATGGTGCTGCTGTGTGATCTGTATACAGGAAGAGCTCCTACCTGACTACATCACACATCCTGACTCCATTCTCTATTCATTTCACCATCATCATAATTCATTGTATTTGCGGCAGGGCTTGACAAATTTGCTCTTAATCTAGGAGCCAGTTTTTTAAATCAGCTGCCGATGCCCAGAACTGCATGTCCGGGGCGTCGGGCAATAGGAATTGCTCACACCTGGTGCAAGCAAAAAAAAAAAAGCCGAAAAATGTAAAAAAAAACAAACAACTTTTTTAGTTATAAAATTTTGCGAATAAGTAATTTTTCTCATTCACTGATGAGGTGGCACTGATAGGCTGCAATTCAGGTGGCATTAATGAGCACTAATAGGCGGCACTGATGGGCTGCACCTGTGAGGTGGAACTGATCGGCACTAATAGGCTACACTGATGAGGGGGCACTGATAGGCAGCACTGATGAGGCGGCACTCACCGGCCGTGAGGAAAGGACGACAGATCAAGCCCACAACCCCAGCACCCAGCTGTCAAACTGGGAAGGAGATGTTAGAGGTGGGCAGACAATGATAACAAGCACGGAAAGCCTTCTGCCAAGCTCATGACAGCCCTGCCAACCAGGGGAGGACACCAGTCCACACAAAGGAGTGCGCCCCAGCAGGCCTTAAAGCCACGGCCTCAATTACCGGCCAGCCCAACCTTAGTCTGCGCACCCACGGGCAGGCCACATATGGGGGGGGGAGGGAATAAGGACCGCTGGTGCGGTGTAGCCCAAGTGCCAGGATGCAATTTCCAGTCACCATGGCCACCTGACGCCTGGGCTTTGTCAAGTCCTGATTTGCGGTATTGAGATATAATTGTTGACCTGCAGCTCTAATTGTTTTTAGAGCTCATTCACATGGGTGAAAAAAAAGGTTACATTTAGACGCACGCTGCGTATAGATTTGTGTTCATCTAAATGCAACGCTATAGTAATCGATGAGCCCATACACACAGGTGGGTCTTCATGCATAAATAAGGATGTACATGTGTATCATTGGAATCAAAGAATTGTATGTATCTAAACTCATGTATCTTAAACAGGATCTTATGCTAGACGTGTAAAGACATGTATGTGTATAATTTATTTTTCTGATACTTTATTTTCCAACTTTGTTTAGAGTTATTTATGTGCTTACAAATGCATATACATGTGTCTGTGCGTATGAGTGTAAAGTGCAGATTTTTGGATTCTGTGATAACAGATCTGGATGCAGTACATGTTTACACACCTGTGTGAATGGCTCCATTGAAAACAACGCAGCTGTGTTCAGATCCATTCATTAAATACTGTTATATTACTATTTTAGGACCCCCTACTCAATGTGGGGGGGGGGGGGGTGCTCTTGATTCAAACCTCTCTACTAACTGTCTTTGGATGATTTGTACTTTGTACCCTTATGCATTGTCATAACTATTATAGATTGTTTGTGACATTCTTCCACTTTGTCCCCTTCTATTGTATGGTCTTACTGTTGAACATGCCTTGATGTGGTTTGTTAGATACTTCTTTGTCTAAATAAAAAAAAAAACTATGAGGACATACAGAGCATTAATTATCTAAAGGCCGACCCAACCATCAGATGTAATGTCTTCCTTTACTTATTTCATAATCTATGCGCTGCATTAAAAGCAACCCGTCCTACTGGTTTTAAGTGCATGCCAACACAGCACATTGGTGTCAACTTAAAGTAGAACTTTTGTTTTATTTTTTTATTCAATTTTGGCTAGAATAAGGGAGGGTTATAACGCTTGTGATTTTTTTTTTTTTTTTTTGCTATCTTTCACATTAGGGAGATTTTTCTTTACTTCCTGCCCCATAGCCAATCAGAAAGCAAGACGAAATCCCTCCAAAGTGAAAGAATGCCTGCTTGTCACCAGGGCCACCAGAACTAGTGTCCCCATTGGAAGATTTCCCATCTATTCCTGTTCTGGTGAAAACTTAATAAAAAAAAAATCAACATTTTAGGCTTATAAACATACAATTTAGGCCCCTTTCACACAAGGCGGATTTATTTGACGGACTCCGCTTGCTCAGCAGGGATGGCTTTGTTGATCCCCGCTGAGCTTGTAGATGACAGGTCAGTCTCACTGTTTAGAGACGGGCCTGCCACAGTCCCGCTCTCCTCTATAGGGACATCGGATGAAAACAGACCACTTGTCTGTTTTTCATTCGATCCCACTTGGTTCGATCTGCCAGACGGACAGTAAATAGGACCACCATGCATCTGTATTTGGCAGACAGGATTGGATATCGGCGGATGTCAGCAGACACCTCCGCTCCATAGGGGTGAATGGTCCGATCAGGTCCGTCTGAAAAATGGACAGGCGGACCTGATTGGACAGCCTGCGTGAAAGGGGCCTTAGGAGGGAACTAAAGTCCTTGATTAACAACTGTGAGCAGGCAGGCTCTATCTCTTCTGCAATAAAGTGAACCTACCTGCCTGCTCGCTGTCTTCTTTGGAATGTACACAGCGCATGCACAGGAGTGACATCATCCCACACTGGCCAATGTAGACCGCAGCAGCCCAGCTCCCAGAAGAAGCTAGGTAGAAGTTACCAGCAGCGGCGAGGGACGTCAGACCGCTAAAGGAATGGTTTGAATTAGCTGGGAGTGTCTTAGGCTGGTTATATACTGTTCGAATCTTGGCCAATTCAACAAGAACCCGGCCAAGATTCGAACCGTTGATGGGCAGGCTGAATGTACCAAGTTGATCGATCAACTTGGGTACAACCAGCCTGCTGGATTCGCTCCTGATTATCGCAAGCAGCTGCTATAGCCGCTAGCGATAATCACTGTCTTCTTCCGGCAAGGACGGCGCCATCTGACATTAATACAGCAATCTCCCCCGCTAAGCTGTTGTGTTCTGATAGAACAGTCCACTCAGCGATCTCAGCCATTGGCTGAGAGTTCTGATCGGGAGCCGGTTGGCTGCTAGTTTTCCAGCATGCTCATCCAACAGAAGCTGGCTAAACTTCTTTTTTTTTTTTTTTTTGCTTTTCTTCTAGAGTTTCCTGGACATTTCGCAGCCAGCCCGTTCCTCTGTGGTTCATCCTTGTGTTTATTATTTAGTCAGGACTCCTCCCTGTCGGTCAAAGTGCACATCGCAAAACATTCTGTTCTTTACCTGATTGACAAAAGCAGTCTTTTCTTTTTCTGGGAATTTAATAAGCAGTGATTTGCAATGTACAGACTGGAAGTCAGAATGATACCTATATTTAGGTTAGCTGTATGTAAGGGAATGTTAATTGCTAATTGAAGTGGAAGTAAAGGGGAGAGGAGAACTTCCTAGGTTCACCTACTGTAAGGGATGGAAGTATTTGATCCCCTGCTGATTTTGTACGTTTGCCCACTGACAAGGAAATTCAGTCTATAATTTTAATAGCGAGAGACAGAATAACAACAAAAATATACAGAAAAACGCATTTCAAAAAAGTTATAAATTGATTTGCATTTTAATTAGTGAAATAAGTATTTGATCCCCTATCAAATCAACAAGATTTCTGGCTCCCAAGTGTCTTCTATACAGGTAACAAGCTGAGATTAAGAGCACTCTCTTAGGGCTCTTTTACATGGGTGGTCTGCTCGACGCACTCCGCTTTTCTCAGTGGAGGATCGATCCGTTGATCTCTGCTGAGCAGGCGGAGGACAGGTCCGTCTCCGCTCTCTGTGCGGAGACGGACCTGTCAGAGCCCCACTCTCCTCTATGGGGAGATCGGATGAAAATGGACTACCTGTCCGTTTTTATCCGATCCTCCAGACGGATGGAAAATAGAGTCTCCATCTGTCTGGTTTTCATGGACAGGATTGGATAGCAGCGGGTGTCGGCGCACAATTCACAGCTGACGTCCGCCGCTCCATAGAGGTGAATGGAGCACCTGATCAGGTCTGCCTGAAAACTTACAGGTGGACCTGATCTTAAAGCCCATGTGGAATGGGCCTTAAAGGGAGTGCTCCTTATCTCAGCTTGTTACCTATATAAAAAACATCTGTCTACAGAAGCCATTAGTCAGATTCCAATCTCTCCACCATGGCCAAGACCAAAGAGCTTTCCAAGGATGTCAGGGACAAGATTGTAGACCTACACGAGGCTGGAATGGGCTACAAGACCATCGCCAAGCAGCTTTGTGAGAGGGTGACAACAGTTGGTGTGATAACAGCCAATCTCCCTCAGTCTGGGCCTCCATATAGGCTCTCACTTCGTGGAGTTTCAA
The DNA here is from genome assembly GCF_042186555.1 of Aquarana catesbeiana. NCBI lineage: Eukaryota > Metazoa > Chordata > Amphibia > Anura > Ranidae > Aquarana > Aquarana catesbeiana. The sequence continues at coordinate 598,795,537 of NC_133326.1, read as the reverse complement.
TGGTCATGGGAACGGTGAGGAATCAGCCCAGAAATACACGGGAGAATCTTGTCAATGATCTCAAGGCAGCTGAGACCTTAGTCACCAAGAAAACAATTGGTAACACACTACGCTGTGAAGGACTGAAATCCTGCAGCGCCCGCAAGGTTCCCCTGCTCAAGAAAGCACATGTACGGGCCTGTCTGAAGTTTGCTAATGAACATCTGAACGATTTAGAAAAGACCTGGGTGAAAGTGTTGTAGTCGGATGAGACCAAAATCAAGCTCTTTTGCATTAACTCAACTTGCCATGTTTGGAGGAGGAGGAGGAATGCTGCCTATGACTCCAAGAACAGCAACCCCACCATCAAACATGGAGGTGGAAACATTATGCTTTGGGGGTGTTTTTATGCTAAGGGGACAGGACAACTTCACCACATCAAAGGGACGATGGACAAGGCCATTTGCCATCAAATCTTTGGTGACCACCTCCTTCCTGGGGCATTGAAAATGGGTCGTGGATGGGTAATGCAGCATGACAATGACCCAAAACACACAGCCAAGGCAACAAAGGAGTGGCTAAAGAAGAAGCACATTAAGGTTCTGGAGTGGCCTAGCCAGTCTCCAGAGCTTAATCCCATAGAAAATATGTGGAGGGAGCTGAAGGTTCGAGTTACCAAACGTCAGCCTCGAAACCCTAATGACTTGAAGAGGATCTGCAAAGAGGAGTGGGGCAAAATCCCTCCTGAGATGTGTGCAAACCTGGTGGCCAACTACAAGAAACGTCTGACCTCTGTGATTGCCAACAAGGGTTTTGCCACCAAGTACTAAGTCATGTTTTGCGAAGGGATCAAATACTTATTTCACTCATTAAAATACAAATCAATTTATAACTTTTCTGAAATGCATTTCTCTGGATATTTTGTTGTTCTGTCTCTCACTTTTAAAATAAACCTACCAATTAAAATTATAGACTGATCGTTTCTTGGGCCAGTAGGCAAAGGGAGCAGGGGATTAAATAATTTTTTCCCTCACTCAGTTCCTTCCCCCCCAAAAAAAGTTCAATTTTTTATTTTCATTTTCCACCCTTTTGTGTGAAGCTCCGCTTTAAGTAACAAAATTTTGACTTGAAGTAGTAAACCCTCAGCATTCTGGTTCATTACATTGAGCACAATAGAATAAAAATTCCCCAGTAAACTATTTGTTAAAATTCTTAACCGTCACACTTGCAGTTTACAACTTTGAACACTGTTGGCTCCTGCTCTCTCTATGTTACTTCCTTGACCTTCTAGTCTTCACTGGAAAGAGTTAACAGTATACAGTGCAGTCTCCAGCCAGTCTGTTAGCATGGAGAAGGGAGGAGCGGGACGGTGCCTTACCATCCTAGGCTACAGGGCTGTGTGTTTCTATTGTAGCACACAGTGTAGGGAGATAGTTTTAGTCCCTGCTTGCAAGGGTGACTCCAGAGTCTGAGAAGAGAAAGGAGCCACCCTGAAACAGGAAACCTGGGACAATGGTCATGGCACCAGCTGAAGTGGGAACATAAGCAAGGATTAGAACATGGAGAAGCTGCATCTGCAGCGATTACATCCGCTGCTAAAATTGCTTTAAAAAAGGGTTTAAACTTTGACAGCAAAAATTGTTTACATACAAGAGGCGTGTTTATTCTTAATTGAATCTTGGTGTGCTTTGTGTGTGTATTCCAGATCTGTGCAGTAATCCAGTGTGAAACTTTACCTCTGTGCAGGAGCTTCCTGTAATAAAGACCAGTCACTGCCGCTTTCTCCTTGTACAGGGTGACTGGTCTTGTCTCCGCCCCTCCTGTAGTTTTCTGCAGGGAGCCTGTAGTGGGTGGGGCCTGTTGGACTCCTCCTACAACTCTGGTGATAAGGTCACTGCTACTTTAGGTTATATCTGGGTTTGTAAAGTCATGTGGTGCATAAAAGTGGATTCATATCCATTATTATTAAGAAATTAATTTCAATTAAAGTTTTTGTGAGTTTTCATTTTTTTTATTGTTCTGTTAGAAAACCGGTAAGAAGTTTAGGGAAAATCTTTATAATTCAGAAGTATATGCAGTAGGTGTTTTGATGATTGGATGTTCTCTATACATTCACAGTTATATAGACACACCAGTATTTTATCCTGATGATATGAGCTATTTTTGTTCATGTCGGTTTTTCTGGTTAGATGTCATACGTCATGCCGGCATTTTCATATGGAATAACTGCACGGTGAAAATACTGGTCTGGTGACTCCGGCAGATATAATTAAATTGCACAATTTCACTCACCGCCACTTAGGAACAAGAAATGTTTTCCAGCATCATTTTTTGATCAAATAATTCGTTTACATCCATAGATACAAAAATTCCAGAATGACACTGAAGTTACTAGTATACGGCATCTTGAAATTTATGATACATTTCTTTATCAAAGAAAACTTGTCAAGATGGAGGCTGACATGCTAGTTGATTGGTTGTTATGCTGACCTAAGTCATCTGGAGCAAGTATGCAGTTCTGGGAAATCGGAGAAAAGTTAGGAGTCCTCATGTGCATACTTGTTCCGGTCAGAGATATGAAATATCAAAACAAGAGGGTGATCAAATGATGGCCAGGCAACTAGCATGTGCAGAAGGAGAGGCCAGCAACTGCAGCATTTATACTCTCTTGAAAGGTTTCCTTTGGAGCCGGTTTACACCACAGAAACGCAGTCTTGATGCGTTCCAGATACATTTCTGCATGCGCGTTTTTGCTGCGTTCTGGTGTGTTTTTGATGCATTTTCAATGCTTTTTTCCCCTTCCTTTTTATTTTTTTCCCTATGTTTCCTGTGATATTTTTTATTTTTTTTTCTGTTTTGCTGTAATGCATTTTTGATGGTTTGGTCTATTTTTTTTAATGCATTTTGCCGCATTCCAGTACAATTCAACATATATAATGTTTGGGGGTTCTGAGTAATTTTCTAGCAAAAAAATTATGATTTTTACATGTAGGAGAGGAATGCCAGAATTGTCTTGGGCTGGAAGTGGTTAAGGAGAAAAAAACGTACCTTACTCCTCACTCCAGCAGGGTCCCCCCACAGCTCCTCTGTAAGTGGCTACTGGCTGTGGTCATGCTCCAGCCTACAAAATGTACAGCACAGTGTTAGATCTCATTCACATGGGGCATATCGATGCATACTCCATGTGAGGGTGCCGTGTTTAACCTTATGGGGATGCACAGGTGTCCCGTGCATCCCCGTGGCGACAGTCCCATTCATGTCCACTGGTTTTGATGAAGGCCTAAGGCCGAAATGCGTCAGCATTTTTGAATGATGTTATTGCTGTAATGCTTAAATAAATATTTTCTATGGAGAAGCTGTTGAGTTGCCGGCCTGTACTTTCTATGGATATTTCATGTCCATTGGGACGCAGCGGCTGCTTCCAATATGAAATCCATATGGGTGTGAATGCGTGTCCCCAAACTCACACTATCTGTGCAGCTGCTGCACCCCAATTGGCATTAGTGGCACTACCTGCATGGAGATACATGAAACACCTGAGCATACCCGTGGGGGTGAACAAGGCCCTCAAACCCATCCCCCCCCCCCGGTCCTGTTGTACTGTAGTCCCGCGATCCTGCTCTGTCAGGACTTGGAACGCCGTTTCACCGGTCTGGGGATTTTAAATCCTCCTGGATTTCTCTCATTGCAACTCTGACAGGATGGAATCGATGGATTTTGCTTGGTCAGCACCAAACAGACTGAAAGGTATGGAAAGGAGATTAAACCATGGCGATTTGAAATCCCTGGATTGGGGAAACGGCGTTCTGGTACCTGACTGGGCAGGATCACGGGTCTATAGTACAATGGGACCAGGGGGGATGGGGAGGGGGTGCAGTGTAAGGTCACTTTACAGATTTTCTGTAAAGGTGAACTTACACTTTAATGTCCCTGTATTGTATGTGATGATGTCTAGGTTGAGAGTGGGGTATAAGGGAAGTGATGCAGCTTGTTCTCAAATCCTCTGGACATAACCAGCAATAACTCTTGCACTTAGAGCTGCACGATTCTGGGAAAAATGCTTTTTTTGCTTAGAATAAAGATCACAAATCTCTCACGATTCTCGTGGCCTAACATCATCTTTCACAAAATACAAAAAAACTGGGCTATCTTTACCGTTTAGTTTGTTTTTTTTTCCCAAAAAAATTGCATTTGAAAGACCGCTGCGCAAATACAGTGTGACATAAAATATTGCAACAACCATTATTTTATTCTCCAGGGTCTCTGCTAAATAAAAATCTAATGTATGGGGGTTCTAAGTAATTTTCTAGCAAAAAATAATGATTTTAAATTGAAACAAGTGTCAGAAAAAGGTTTAGTCTTTAAAGCGGCGTTCCACCCATTTAAAAGTCAGCAGCTACAAAAAAGTGTAGCTGCTGACTTTTAATATTCAGGGACTCGCCTTTCCCACGGTCCAGTGATGTGGGCGCAAGAAGCCTCTCTCCTCTCCCCCTCTTCTCCATGGTGCCGGCATTCTAACTGTGGACGCCTGGCTGTGGCTTCACGGTTGGGCAATCTTCTGGGACCTGTGACGTGTCCCAGAAGATTACAAGGAGGGGGAGAGGTGAACTTCTTTCTGGCGCCAGGGGAGGAAGTGGGAGCTGGGTGCCTGTAAAAACTGGGTACCCGCTCCCCCCCCCCAAAAAAATGACATGCCAAATGTGGCATGTCAGGGGGTCGCCAGCACTTAAAGTGTAAGTTCCATTTTTGGGTGGAACTCCGCTTTAAGTGGTTAACCACTTCCCTACCCGCGTATAGGCATATGACGTCCACAGATGGGATCTCCCATCCTGGGTGGACGTCATATGATGGCCTCGGATTCCCAGCCTCCTAGGGGGCGCGCGCCCGTCGCGTTGCTCGGGACCCGGTGCGTGTGCCCGGCGGCTGCGATGTCCGCCGGGCACCCGCGATTGCCCGTTAACCGGGCCGGACCGTGGATCTGTGTGTGTAAACACACAGATCCACAGCCTGTCAGCTCAGAGGAGAGCGATCTGTGTTCCCAGAACAGTGGAACACTGATCGGTCTCCTCCCCTTGTGCCCCTCCTCCCCCTACAGTTAGAAGCATTCCCTAGGAAACACATTTAACCCCTCCCCTCCCCCTAGTGGTTAACCCCTTCACTGCCTGTCACATTTACACAGTAATCAATGCAATTTTATAGCATTGATCGCTGTATAAATGTGAATGGTCCCAAAAATGTGTCAAAAGTGTCCGATGTGTCCGCCATAATG